>NC_133325.1:737501976-737801976 GCF_042186555.1 Aquarana catesbeiana | reverse complement strand
GATGTGGACATTACAGTGGGGGAGATGTGGATATTACAGTGGGGGAGATGTGGATATTACAGTGGGGAGATGTGGACATTACAGTGGGGAGATGTGGATATTACAGCGGGGGAGATGTGGATATTACAGTGGGGAAGATGTGGATATTACAGTGGGGAAGATGTGGATATTACAGTGGGGGAGATGTGGACATTACAGTGGGGGACATGTGGACATTACAGTGGGGGAGAAGTGGATATTACAGTGGGAAGATGTGGATATTACAGTGGGGGGAGATGTGGATATTACAGCGGGGGAGATGTGGATTTTACAGCGGGGGAGATGTGGATTTTACAGCGGGGAAGATGTGGATATTACAGTGGGGAAGATGTGGATATTACAGTGGGGGAGATGTGGACATTACAGTGGGGGAGATGTGGACATTACAGTGGGGGAGATGTGGACATTACAGTGGGGGAGATGTGGACATTACAGTGGGGGAGATGTGGACATTACAGTGGGGGAGATGTGGATATTACAGTGGGGGAGATGTGGATATTACAGTGGGGGAGATGTGGACAATACAGTGGGGGAGATGTGGACATTACAGCGGGGGAGATGTGGATATGACAGTGGGGGAGATGTGGATATTACAGTTGGGGAGATGTGGATATTACAAGGGGGAGATGTGGACATTACAGTGGGCTGAGA
This sequence comes from Aquarana catesbeiana, assembly GCF_042186555.1. Lineage (NCBI taxonomy): Eukaryota > Metazoa > Chordata > Amphibia > Anura > Ranidae > Aquarana > Aquarana catesbeiana. The sequence continues at coordinate 737,801,286 of NC_133325.1, read as the reverse complement.
TGTGGATATTACAGTGGGGAGATGTGGACATTACAGTGGGGAGATGTGGATATTACAGTGGGGGGAGATGTGGATATTATAGTGGGGGAGATGTGGACATTCCAGTGGGGGAGATGTGGGCATTACAGAGGGGGATATGTGGACATTACAGTGGGGAGATGTGGACATTACAGTGGGAGAGATGTGGACATTACAGTAAGGGAGATGTGGACATTACAGTGGGGGAGAAGTGGATATTACAGTGGGGAGATGTGGATATTACAGTGGGGGAGATGTGGATATTACAGTGGGGGAGATGTGGATATTACAGAGGGGAGATGTGGACATTACAGTGGGGGAGATGTGGACATTACAGTGGGGGAGAAGTGGATATTACAGTGGGGAGATGTGGATATTACAATGGGGGAGATGTGGATATTACAATGGGGGAGATGTGGATATTACAATGGGGAGATGTGGACATTACAGTGGCGGAGATGTGGACATTACAGTGGGGAGATGTGGATATTACAGGGGGGAGATGTGGATATTACAGGGGGGAGATGTGGACATTACAGTGGGGGAGAAGTGGATATTACAGTGAGGGAGACGTGGATATTACAGTGGGAGGAGATGTGTATATTACAGTGGGGGGAGATGTGGATATTACAGTGGGGGAGATGTGAACATTACAGTGGGGGAGATGTGGACATTACAGTGGGGGAGATGTGGATATTACAGGGGGAGATGTGGATATTACAATGGGGGAGATGTGGATATTACAGTGGGAGGAGATGTGGATATTACAGCGGGGGGAGATGTGGATATTACAGTGGGGGAGATGTGAACATTACAGTGGGGGAGATGTGGACATTACAGTGGGGGAGATGTGGATATTACAGGGGGAGATGTGGATATTACAATGGGGGAGATGTGGATATTACAGTGGGGGAGATGTGGATATTACTGTGGGGAGATGTGGACATTACAGTGGGGGAGATGTGGATATTACAGTGGGGAGATGTGGACATTACAGTGGGGAGATGTGGATATTACAGCGGGGGGAGATGTGGATATTACAGTGGGGAAGATGTGGATATTACAGTGGGGAAGATGTGGATATTACAGTGGGGAAGATGTGGATATTACAGTGGGGGGAGATGTGGATATTACAGTGGGGGAGATGTAAACATTACAGTGGGGGAGATGTGGATATTACAGTGGGGGAGATGTAGACATTACAGTGGGGAGATGTGGATATTACAATGGGGGAGATGTGGATATTACGGGGGGAGATGTGGACATTACAGTGGGGAGATGTGGACATTACAGTGGGGAGATGTGGATATTACAGCGGGGGAGATGTGGATATTACAGTGGGGAAGATGTGGATATTACAGTGGGGAAGATGTGGATATTACAGTGGGGGAGATGTGGACATTACAGTGGGGGAGATGTGGACATTACAGTGGGGGAGAAGTGGATATTACAGTGGGGGGAGATGTGGATATTATAGTGGGGGAGATGTGGATATTACAGTAGGGGAGATGTGGATATTACAGTGGGGGACATGTGGATATTACAGGGGGAGATGTGGACATTACAGTGGGGGAGATGTGGATATTACAGTGGGGAGATGTGGACATTACGGTGGGGGAGATGTGGACATTACAGTGGGGAGATGTGGACATTACAGTGGGGGAGATGTGGACATTACAGTGGGGAGATGTGGACATTACAGTGGGGGAGATGTGGACATTACAGAGGGGAGATGTGGATATTACAGGGGGGAGAAGTGGATATTACAGGGGGGAGATGTGGACATTACAGTGGGGGAGAAGTGGATATTACAGTGGGGGAGATGTGGATATTACAGTGGGAGGAGATGTGGATATTACAGTGGGGGGAGATGTGGATATTACAGTGGGGGAGATGTGAACATTATAGTGGGGGAGATGTGGACATTACAGTGGGGGAGATGTGGATATTACGGGGGGAGATGTGGATATTACAATGGGGGAGATGTGGATATTACAGTGGGGGAGATGTGGATATTACGGTGGGGAGATGTGGACATTACAGTGGGGGAGATGTGGATATTACAGTGGGGAGATTTGGACATTACAGTGGGGAGATGTGGATATTACAGCAGGGGGAGATGTGGATATTACAGTGGGGAAGATGTGGATATTACAGTGGGGAAGATGTGGATATTACAGTGGGGGGAGATGTGGATATTACAGTGGGGGAGATGTGGATATTACAGTGGGGGAGATGTGAACATTACAGTGGGGGAGATGTGGATATTACAGTGGGGGAGATGTGGACATTACAGTGGGGGAGATGTGGATATTACGGGGGGGGGAGATGTGGATATTACAATGGGGGAGATGTGGATATTACGGGGGGAGATGTGGACATTACAGTGGGGGAGATGTGGATATTACAGTGGGGAGATGTTGACATTACAGTGGGGAGATGTGGATATTACAGCGGGGGAGATGTGGATATTACAGCGGGGGAGATGTGGATATTACAGCGGGGGAGATGTAGATATTACAGTGGGGAAGATGTGGATATTACAGTGGGGAAGATGTGGATATTACAGTGGGGGAGATGTGGACATTACAGTGGGGAGATGTGGATATTACAGTGGGGAGAGATGTGGATATTACAGTGGGGGAGACGTGGATATTACAGTAGGGGAGATGTGCATATTACAGTGGGGGAGATGTGGATATTACAGGGGGGGAGATGTGGACATTACAGTGGGGGAGATGTGGATATTACAGTGGGGAGATGTGGACATTACGGTGGGGGAGATGTGGACACTACAGTGGGGAGATGTGGACATTACAGTGGGAAGATGTGGACATTACAGTGGGGAGATGTGGACATTACAGTTATGAGATGTGGATATTACAGTGGGGGGGGGATGTGGACATTACAGTGGGGGAGATGTGGTTATTACAGTGGGGAGATGTGGATATTACGGTTGGGGAGATATGGACATTACAGTGGGGGGATGTGGATATTATAGTGGGGAGATGTGGACATTACAGTGGGGGAGATGTGGACATTGCAGTGGGGGAGATGTGGACATTACAGTGGGGAGATGTGGATATTACAATGGGGGAGATGTGGATATTACAGTGGGGAGATGTGGACATTACGGTGGGGGAGATGTGGACATTACAGTGGGGAGATGTGGATATTACAGTGGGGAGATGTGGATATTACAGTGGGGGAGATGTGGACATTACAGTGGGGGAGATGTGGACATTACAGTGGGGGAAATGTGGATACTACAGTGGGGGGAGATGTGGATATTACAGTGGGGGAGATGTGGATATTACAGTGGGGGAGATGTGGACATTACAGTGGGGGAGATGTGGATATTACGAGGGGGGAGATGTGGATATTACAATGGGGGAGATGTGGATATTACAGTGGGGGAGATGTGGATATTACAGTGGGGGAGATGTGGATATTACAGTGGGGAGATGTTGACATTACAGTGGGGAGATGTGGATATTACAGCGGGGGAGATGTGGATATTACAGCGGGGGAGATGTGGATATTACAGTGGGGAAGATGTGGATATTACAGTGGGGAAGATGTGGATATTACAGTGGGGGAGATGTGGACATTACAGTGGGGAGATGTGGATATTACAGTGGGGAGAGATGTGGATATTACAGTGGGGGAGACGTGGATATTACAGTAGGGGAGATGTGCATATTACAGTGGGGGAGATGTGGATATTACAGGGGGGGAGATGTGGACATTACAGTGGGGGAGATGTGGATATTACAGTGGGGAGATGTGGACATTACGGTGGGGGAATTGTGGACACTACAGTGGGGAGATGTGGACATTACAGTGGGAAGATGTGGACATTACAGTGGGGAGATGTGGACATTACAGTTATGAGATGTGGATATTACAGTGGGGGGGATGTGGACATTACAGTGGGGGAGATGTGGTTATTACAGTGGGGAGATGTGGATATTACGGTTGGGGAGATATGGACATTACAGTGGGGGGATGTGGATATTATAGTGGGGAGATGTGGACATTACAGTGGGGGAGATGTGGACATTGCAGTGGGGGAGATGTGGACATTACAGTGGGGAGATGTGGATATTACAATGGGGGAGATGTGGATATTACAGTGGGGAGATGTGGACATTACGGTGGGGGAGATGTGGACATTACAGTGGGGAGATATGGATATTACAGTGGGGAGATGTGGATATTACAGTGGGGGAGATGTGGACATTACAGTGGGGGAGATGTGGACATTACAGTGGGGGAAATGTGGATACTACAGTGGGGGGAGATGTGGATATTACAGTGGGGGAGATGTGGATATTACAGTGGGGGAGATGTGGACATTACAGTGGGGGAGATGTGGATATTACGAGGGGGGAGATGTGGATATTACAATGGGGGAGATGTGGATATTACAGTGGGGGAGATGTGGATATTACAGTGGGGAGATGTGGACATTACAGTGGGGAGATGTGGACATTACAGTGGGGGAGATGTGGATATTACGGGGGGAGATGTGGATATTACAATGGGGGAGATGTCGATATTACAGTGAGGGAGATGTGGCTATTACAGGGGGGAGATGTGGACATTACAATGGGGAGATGTGGATATTACAGTGGGGGGAGATGTGGATATTACAGTGGAGAAGATGTGGATATTACAGTGGGGGAGATGTGAACATTATAGTGGGGGAGATGTGGACATTACAGTGGGGGAGATGTGGATATTACGGGGGGAGATGTGGATATTACAATGGGGGAGATGTGGATATTACAGTGGGGGAGATGTGGATATTACGGTGGGGAGATGTGGACATTACAGTGGGGGAGATGTGGATATTACAGTGGGGAGATTTGGACATTACAGTGGGGAGATGTGGATATTACAGCAGGGGGAGATGTGGATATTACAGTGGGGAAGATGTGGATATTACAGTGGGGAAGATGTGGATATTACAGTGGGGGGAGATGTGGATATTACAGTGGGGGAGATGTGGATATTACAGTGGGGGAGATGTGGATATTACAATGGGGGAGATGTGGATATTACGGGGGGAGATGTGGACATTACAGTGGGGGAGATGTCGACATTACAGTGGGGGAGAAGTGGATATTACAGTGGGGAGATGTGGATATTACAGTGGGGGGAGATGTGGATGTTACAGTGGGGGAGATGTGGATATTACAGTAGGGGAGATGTGCATATTACAGTGGGGGAGATGTGGATATTACAGGGGGGGGAGATGTGGACATTACAGTGGGGGAGATGTGGATATTACAGTGGGGAGATGTGGACATTACGGTGGGGGAGATGTGGACACTACAGTGGGGAGATGTGGACATTACAGTGGGGGAGATGTGGACAATACAGTGGGGGAGATGTGGACATTACAGTGGGGAGATGTGGACATTACAGTTATGAGATGTGGATATTACAGTGGGGGGGGATGTGGACATTACAGTGGGGGAGATGTGGTTATTGGGGAGATGTGGATATTACGGTTGGGGAGATATGGACATTACAGTGGGGGGATGTGGATATTATAGTGGGTAGATGTTTACATTACAGTGGGGGAGATTGTGGATATTACAGGCAAGATGTGGATATTACAGGGGGGGAGATGTGGACATTACAAGAGGGGAGATGTGGATATTACAGTGGGGAGATGTGGACATTACGGTGGGGGAGATGTGGACACTACAGTGGGGAGATGTGGACATTACAGTGGGGAGATGTGGACATTACAGTGGGGGAGATGTGGACAATACAGTGGGGGAGATGTGGACATTACAGTGGGGAGATGTGGACATTACAGTTATGAGATGTGGATATTACAGTGGGGGGGGATGTGGACATTACAGTGGGGGAGATGTGGTTATTACAGTGGGGAGATGTGGATATTACGGTTCGGGAGATATGGACATTACAGTGGGGATATGTGGATATTATAGTGGGGAGATGTGGACATTACAGTGGGGGAGATGTGGACATTACAGTGGGGGAGATGTGGACATTACAGTGGGGGAGATGTGGACATTACAGTGGGGAGATGTGGATATTACAGTGGGGGAGATGTGGACATTACAGTGGGGGAGATGTGGACATTACAGGGGGGAGATGTGGATAATACAGTGGGGGAGATGTGGACATTACAGTGGGGGAGATGTGGATATTACAGTGGGGAGATGTGGACATTACAGTGGGGGAGATGTGGACAATACAGTGGGGGAGAATGTGGATATTACAGGGGGGGAATGTGTATATTACAGTGGGGGAGATGTGGACATTACAGTGGGGGAGATAGTGGATATTACAGGGGGGAGATGTGGACATTACAGTGGGGAAGATGTGGCTATTACAGTGGGGAGATGTAGATATTACAGTGGGGGAGATGTGGATATTACAGTTGGGGAAATGTGGACATTACAGTGGGGGAGATGTGGACATTACAGTGGGGAGATGTGGACATTACAGTGGGGGAGATTGTGGATATTACAGGGGGATGTGGATATTACAGTGGGGGAGATGTGGACATTACAGTGGGGGAGATTGTGGATATTACAGGGGGATGTGGATATTACAGTGGGGAAGATGTGGATATTACAGTGGGGAGATGTAGATATTACAGTGAGGGAGATGTGGACAGTACAGTGGGGAAATGTGGACATTACAATGGGGAGATGTGGACATTACAGTGGGGGAGATGTGGACATTACAGTGGGGGAGATGTGGACATTACAGTGGGGAGATGTGGACATTACAGTGGGGGAGATGAGGACATTACAGTGGGGAGATGTGGATACTACAGTGGGGGAGATGTGGATATTACAGTGGGGAGATGTGGACATTACATTGGGGAGATGTGGATATTACAGTGGGGGAGATGTGGACATTACAGTGGGCAGATGTGGATATTACAGTGGGGAGATGTTGATATTACAGTGGGGGAGATGTGGATATTACAGTGGGGGAGATGTGGACATTACAGTGGGGGGCTGAGGACATTAAATTGGGGGAGGCTGAGAACTGTGATGTGGGGAAGCTGAGAAATGGAATGTGGGGGCAATGAGCACAGTCATGTAAAGGGGGCTGAGGATAGTAATGTGAAGGGGGCTGAGAATAATATTGTGGGGGATAATGTAAATAAGGGCAAAGGACAGTACTGGCGGGGGGGGGTTAGTGTCAAGGAAGTGTGAGAACATTACTGTGGAGGGGGGAGATATATGGTAGTATGCACTACCCGCAAGAAACACAGAGAAAGATGACATGACCACTTTTCCAAAATAGTGCGGCAGCAACATGCGGTCTGGCATATGTGAAAAGGCACCACAGGTAACGACATGATGTTCGGACCTCTGCTGGAAGAAAATTTTGCTGACTGGACCTCAGTGAATTTTAATTCATTACCCCTAGCGTAGAGGGTTCTTTACTGTAAGAGCAGCGGGGATGTGGAATTCCCTTCCACAGGTCGTGGTTTCAGCAGGGAGCATCGATAGTTTCAAAAAACTATTAGATAAGCAGCCGAACGAGCACAACATGCAGGGATATTCAATGTAATACTGACATATAATCACACACATAGGTTGGATTTGATGGACTTATGTCTTTTTTCAACCTCACCTACTATGTAACTATGTACTGTGACATACTGAAACAGAGCATGACACCCCCTTCAGAGACTGGGCCACAGGGCAGTATACAAACATGGTAATGACCCCCAAACACACCTCCAAGATGACCACTGCCTTGCTAAAAAATTGAGGGTAAAGGTGATGGACTGACAAAGCATGCCTCCAGACCTAAATCCTATTGAGTATCTGTAGGGCATACTCAAACGGAAGGTGGAAGCGTGCAAGGTCTCTAACATCCACCAGCACTGTAATGTCATCATGGAGGAGTGGAAGAGGACTTCAGTGGCAACCTGTGAAGCTCTGGTGAACTCCATGCCCAAGAGGGTTAAGGCATTGCTGGAAAATAATGGTGGTCATACAAAATATTGACATTTTGGGCCTAATGTGGACATTTTCACTTAGGGGTGTACTCACTTTTGTTGCCAGCAGTTTAGACATTAATGGCTGTGTGCTGAGTTATTTTGAGAGGACAGCAAATGTACACTGTTTTACAAGCTGTACACTCACTACTTTTCATTGTAGCAAAGTGTAATTTCTTCAGTGTTGTCACATGAAAAGATATAATTAAATATTTACAAAAATGTGAGGGGCGTACTCACTTTTGTGAGATACTGTATATTAAACATTATCAGCTTTCTCTATGAACTACAAAAAAACACCCCTCTATGTTATAGTGAGGGGGAGAGGGAGAGGTGTTTGTAGTCCAATTCAGGAGAGTAGGCTAGGGCGTCAGCTCTGCTCCTTCATACACACAGTGTAGTGAAGGAGTGTTGTCACTTTTGGACAGGAAGTGTGGTACTGACAGAATCACCAGGTGAAAATAAAGAGGAAAATTCCTGAAAGAAAGGAAAATGAATGCATCGACTATATCTACGGATTGGTAAGCTGCATTTACATTTTGATTTTGGGTTTATTTTTTATTTTTTGCTAACAGTGCTAAACCTAGCTAAAACAATATTTACACTGCCCATTAGGTGTTGTATTTAAAAATGTTATAATATTCTTTATAAAGCTTAACACTTAGTAAGTAATAAGTTTGGTCAATTTTCTCAATTTACATTTAAAATTCAAGGTGCAGAAAAAAATATAATAACCTTGCGATTCTCATTTCCTGTGGCTCAAATCGGAAACAATTAGAAGCTTCATTGTACACTTTGAAATTGACTGCAGATTTCTGAGTTAGTATAAAATCAATCATTTGAAATGATTTGCATATTAACAAAAATAATTTGCATTTTTATTAAACAACTCTAAAAAATAAATGGAAGATTTCACTGTCATCTTAGCCAGCTGAAACCTGCTGTTCCTAATTTTATCTGTCAAACAGAAATAATTTATTATTGTAAATATAAATAGAAGTTATTTAATGGTAGAGTTTTAACTCCAATGGGATCACTACACATGGCAAATTCGAATAAGGGCAGGGAGCAAAAAAAGATTATTATTATCTTGTATTTATACCAAATCAATACATTACCCATAATACAGTTTGGAAAAATCAGAAAACCAATGTGTGAATTTTAATGCAGAAGTTGAAAAAACATCCAGCTATAATGTGAAAATACAAAAATGTGCACTAAAACTCCCAAAATCCACCCTTGTAATGGGGCCCCATGATCTGCATGCATTAATAGCTTGTTTAGTCTAGGGGTAGAGTTTTAACTCCAATGGGATCACTACACATGGCAAATTCGAATAAGGGCAGGGAGCAAAAATAGATTATTATTATCTTGTATTTATACCGAATCAATACATTAGCCATAATACAGTTTGGAAAAATCAGAAAACCAATGTGCGAATTTGAATGCAGAAGTTGAAAAAACATCCAGCTATAATGTGAAAATACAAAAATGTGCACTAAAACTCCCAAAATCCACCCTTGTAATGGGGTCCCATGATCTGCACGCATTAATAGCTTGTTTAGTCTAGGGGCAGAGGATTAAAGAATACATACCTTAATTCTCACTCAAGCAGGCTCCCTCCAGCACTGCAACTGGTCCCCCAAAGTTTGCTCTGTAAGCTGTCACCTGCTCTGGCTGCACCTCCACTGGAAGTCAGCAGAGCTCTCCCGCATTTACTAAGCTCTGGAGCAATTGCACTTACACTATGCAAAGTGCACAGCGTATTTGCCTTTAAAAAATTAACCCCAATGAGCAATTAATCCTGCAAGGGTGTTTTTTTCTGGAGTTGGGCCATAACCAGGTCAGTGACCTTGATATATTCTGCTGCAGTTAAATACCACAACCTGTTCATTGACTCAACCTCTATCTGATAAGGATGTATCATCACCATACTTATGAGGTCACCACCACATTATGAAATGTGCTATAGGGTAATTGACTCAAAGCACTGACCCTTCCTTCCCCATACCACTGTGTAGGGGATTGCAGGATGTTTATTGAAAGAGATACTTGGTTGCTTAAATTGACTTTATTTAAATATAAACATAATTATCATTTAATCACTTGCTGACCGCCCTATAGTACTTTTACTGCTACAGGGCGGCAGCTGTGTCTATATATATATATATATATATATATATATATATATATATATATATATATGTGATTCTGCATTTCCGCCTGCAGGGGGCACCCATTCACAGCAGAAACTTATCCGCGAGGCCCTGAGACTTGATGTCCTCCGGCTCTTGCCAATCATAAACAAGGCATATGTCAGTTGTGACAGGGGGAAAGGGGCGATCCTGTTTCTCTGCAAAGCAGAGATAATGATCTCTCTTTTTCCCTAGTTAAAGCAGCACACAGTAAATACAAAAACACTGGATGTGGATTTGTTTTATAGTAGAAAAAAAATACTGTTTTTTTTTTCAAAACTGTCAGTCTTTTTTCATTTATTTGGGTACAGTGTCACATGACCATGCAATTTTCAGTTAAAGTAACCCAGTGCTGTATCGCAAAAAGTGGCCTGGTCAGGGGCAAAATCTTCCGGAGGTCAAGTGATTAAAGATACTCTGCTGCGCTAACAAGGACAAAGGTGCATACATATATATTGTCCGGGGGCACACTGGGCACCTTCGCTGCCATTGTGCTCTTGCTGGGTTTCCAGTGTACTCCTGTTCCTTTAAGGGGGCCTGGGCTGCCTCCAGGCTCACCTGCCCCACATCTATCCATTCCATGCATGTGCTTCCACTGTGGAGACACTTATAAATTTGTAGTGTTAGGACTGCAAGCAACACAGGGTGCCGTGATGAGGCCTTGCAGCTTTCACATGTGTTTGCAAATGTGTGCTAACTAAACCCCTGCTTTTAACAGATGGTTAGACATGTTAATTTGGTTGGTCAGCAGACTGGTTGGTGAGTTGAGCTATGGAATTGTTTTTGCCTTACATACTATAGACACCCCCCAAGTATGAAATTTAAAGGAATATTACACTTTTATTGTTTCACTTTAATCAATGAAATCACTGCTCCCTAAAAAACGTTTTTAAAACTTCTTTTTGCATTGATACATGTCCCCTGGGGCAGGACCCAGGACCCCAAACACTTTTTATGACAATACCATGCATATAAGCCTTTTAAAATGAGCACTTTTGATTTCTCCCATAGACTTTTAAAGGGTGTTCCGCGGCTAATTTTATCTGTCAAACAGAAGGAATGCCTTCCTAAAGTGTATGTAAACCCCAAGAATCAACAATAATTTTTCATATTTATTCCCCTTTTGTCTGCTTATTAGAAAAAAAAAACGATGCCAGAACTTCTTATCGGTTCTGTGTTCTTTGCACACTTCCCATGTACCTCTAATGGCATTGTACACTTTCAAATGTTTTTGCTTTTTTAACTAGCTATTAGTGTACTGTAGTTATATTCCCTGTGTTGTTTGCTTTACTTCTTATTTATGGGCTCACTTTTTGTGGCTGACTCAAGTCGAGAGGAGACCTTGCTGGAACTGGCAGCAGAGAAGGCTGATTGTGTTTCATGAGCACAACTACATACTGCTGCCTCCAGTAGAGGAAAGGAGGAAGTGGTGACCAGATCCTGGGTGAATGAGGGAGAACCTTACCTAAACTACCGTGGATACTGTTTGCTGCCTATCATTTGTCAGCATTGTGTGGCTCTGGTGGATATTCCAGCATGGTGGTGGAAGACATTTTGGATGCACAAGTTTGGACTGTGACATGTTAATTTCAGTGGATTTTAATAGTGGACTGTCACATGTTTATATCAGTGGACCTTAAAGGCTGGGCACTTAGAAGTATCAGTTGTGATATATTTTGAATATACACTATATTACCAAAAGTATTGGCTGCCTGCCTTTACAAACACAAAAACTTTAATAGCATCCCAGTCTTAGTCCGTAGGGTTCAATATTGAGTTGGCCCACCCTTTGCAGCTATAACAGCTTCAACTCTTCTGGGAAGGCTGTCCAGAAAGTTCAGGAGTGTGTCTATGTGAATGTTTGACTATTCTTCCAGAAGTGCATTTGTGAGGTCAGACACTGATGTTGGATGAGAAGGCCTGGCTAGCAGGCTCTGCTCTAATTCATCCCAAAGGTGTTCTATCGGGTTGAGGCCAGTCAAGTTTCTCCACCCCAAACTCATCCATGTCTTTATGGACCTTGCTTTGTGCACTGGTCCAAATAATTTGGTGGAGGGGGATTATGGTGTGGGGTTGTTTTTCAAAGGTTTGGTATTGGCCTGTTAGTTTCAGTGAAGGGAACTCCTAAGGTGTCAGTATACCAAGACATTTTGAACATCAGTGCACAAAGCAAGGTCCATAGATGAGCACATTTGGGGTGGAGGAACTTGATTGGCCTACACAGAGTTCTGACCTCAATCCGATAGAACACCTTTGGGATGAATTAGAGCAGAGACTGTAAGCCAGACCTTCTCGTTGGCTTACCTAAATGCTCTTCTGGAAGAATTGTCAAACATTCCCATAGACACACTCTTAAACCTTGTGGACAGCCTTCCCAGAATAGCTGAAGCTGTTACAGCTGCAAAGTGTGGGCCAACTCAATATTCAACTCTCTGGACTAAGACTGGGATGCCATTAAAGTTCATGTGTGTAAAGACAGGTGTCACAATACTTTTGGTAATATAGTGACTGCATTAAATTAGGCTTATTCTGTTGTATTATTATATTAGGAGGTACTCATATTTATATATGTCTTCTAGATTTATGTATTCAGTGTATGAAATCTACCAATATTTTTTGGGGGCTGTCCATAGTAGAAACATTTTCATTGCTTATTTAAGCCATGGAGTTCCCTATACTGTATTGATACTTATATAGAAGCAGTGAAGACAGCTCTAATCAACTGAATAATATATATACATGCAGGCTAAAATAAATGACAGGCTCAAGGTTTGAAAATAATCATGCCTATCCTGCATATAAGGGCATAGTCCACCCATGCAGAGGCCAAGAATATCTAAAATATTGGGATATCCTTATAAACCATAAAGATAAAACATGCCCCAGAGTGACATACCTGAGAATAGTAATAGCCACAGTCTGTCCGGTCTGTTGTTGAATCTATCTGCAGGGGGGTTCTGGGCATCTCCTTCTCTCAGAGCAGCTGGGGAGCCTCCCTGCTACTTTATACACCCCAGATATGTAAGAGAAGAAGAAACAGCAAAGTCGCCTCTTAGTAAGATAGTATTATTTAATGATATAATTCCATTAAAAGCACTCACATATAAAAACTTGTTAGTCCGGCATGGGTAGTTTCAGTAGAGGCCATACGTGGTTTCTGCACTCTCAGATGGAAAAAGAGCCTTGTTCCTCTGCGCTGCCGGCTTGTGTGTTCGGCGCAGACTTCCGGGATACGATCGTGATCCAAGACGAGGCTTGCACCTCCGCCGGGCAGTCGAATAGAGGGCTGGAACGCAAATTCGATGGTATGGACTGTACTGCCATTAAGCAATGCGTTTCAGAGCATGCGCATTGAGGCATGCGCATTGAGGTGCGCTCCTTTCTCAAGCTAGGCTAGCTTGAGAAAGGAGCGCGCCTCAATGCGCATGCTCTGAAATGCGTTGCTTAACGGCAGTACAGCCCATACCATCGAATCTGCGTTCCAGCCCTCTATTCGACTGCCCAGTGGAGGTGCAAGCCTCGTGGATCACGATCGTATCCCGGAAGTCTGCGCCGAACACACAAGCCGACAGCGCAGAGGAACAAGGCTCTTTTTCCATCTGAGAGTGCAGAAACCACGTATGGCCTCTACTGAAACTACCCATGCCGGACTAACATGTTTTTATATGTGAGTGCTTTTAATGGAATTATATCAATAAATAATACTATCTTACTAAGAGGCGCCTTTGCTGTTTCTTCTTCTCTTGCATATCTGGAGTGGCTTCACCTCCCTTCATAAGGCTGCCCTGTTAACAGACTGTATACATCTCACGAAGAGTTTTTTATTGCTTAAAGGACTTTTTTCGATGTGCATTGAGGCTTATTGTTTACATTGAAACCTGCGCTGCTCTTTGTTGTTTATTTACTTTATACACCCCGACCAAGTGATGTCAGCCAGCGTCTGACATCACCTCGGACCGGCCGCTATCTACCGCGCATTCGCCGAGGGATGCGCACGCCCTGGACAGCACAACGCCCCATGGAGCAGTGCGCGGATGTGATTGGAAACATCACATTGCCGCATCTCCATGATTGCTGGGGGTCACAAACCTCTCCGCCCTTCCCCTCGGGATCAAGGCAGAAGTGAAGGGAGCATGACACTTACGGCTAGGCCGGCCGCATATCTCACCGCATCATGCGCTGTCCAGTGGGGGCCATCACCTAGTGGTTAAAAAGGTCATTGCAGTGGCACTTCTAAAATCATCAGGGGAAAAAAAGAAGATAACACATTAGACATTGTAAACTGGATGTTAGCCCTGCCATCAGAATGCATATGCTGCTAATTGTCTCAAATGCAATAAAAATTGTTATTTTGCACTGCAGGTAAAGTTGTGCTCATAAGTGTACATACCCTGGGAGAATTCATGATTTCTTGGCCATTTTTCAGAGAATATGAATGATAACAGAAAAACATTTCTTTCACTCATGGTTAGTGTTTGGCTGAAGCCATTTATTATCAATCAACTGTGTTTACTCTTTTTAAATCATAATCAGAGCAGAAACTACCCAAATGACTCTGATCAAAAGTTTACATACCCTGGTGATGTTTGCCTGATAACATGCACACAAGTTGACACAAAGGGGTTTGAATGGCTGTTAAAGGTAACCATCCTCAGGTAACCTGTGATCTGTTTGCTTATAATTAATGTGTGTGTATAAAAGCCCAATACGTTTCTGGACTCCAGACAGACCCTTGCATCTTTCATCCAGTGCTACATTGATGTTTCTGGATTCTGATTGATGGGGAAAGCCAAAGACTTGTCAAAGGATCTGCAGGAAAAGGTAGTTGAACTGTATAAAACAGGAAAGGGATATAAACAGATATCTAAGGAATTGAGAATGCCAATCGGCAGTGTTCAAACTCTAATCAAGAAGTGGAAAATGAGGGGTTCTGTTGAAACGAAACCACGGTCAGGTAGACTAACTAAAATTTCAGCCACATCTGCCAGGAAAATTGTTTGGGATGCAAAGAAAAACCCACAAATAACTTCAGGTGAAAAACAGGACTCTCTGAAAACATGTGGTGTGGCTTTTTCAAGATACACAATAAGGAGGCACGTGAAGAAAGATGGGCTGCATGGTTGAGTCGCCAGAAGAAAGCCATTACCAAGCAAATGCCACAAAGTATCCCATTTACAATACACCAAACAGCACAGAGACAAGCCATCAAACCTTCTGGTACAACATCATTTGGAGTGAAGAGACCAAAATTGAGCTTTTGGGCCACAACCATAAACGCTACATTTGGAAAGTCAACAAGGCCTATGATGAAAGGTACACCATTCCTACTGTGAAACACGGAGGAGGATCGCTGATGTTTTGGGGATGTGTGAGCTACAAAGGCACAGGAAATTTGGTCAAAATTGATGGCAAAATGAATGCAGTATGTTATCAAAAAATACTGGAGGAACATTTGCACTTGGACATTCCAGCATGACAATGATCCAAAACACAAGGCCAATTTGACCTGTTATTGGCTACAGCCAAATAAAGTGAAGGTTCTAGAGTGGCCATCTCAGTCTCCTGACCTCAAAATCATTGAGCCACTCTGGGGAGATCTCAAGCAAGCAGTTCATGCAAGACAGCCCAAGAATTTACAGGAACTGGAGGCTTTTTGCCAAGAGGAATGGGCAGCTTTACCATCTGAGAAGATAAAGAGCCTCAGCCACAAATACCAAAAAAGACTTCACGCTGTCATTGATGTTAAAGAGGGCATTAAGAACTATCGTATGTAAACTTTTGATCAGGGTCCTTTGGGTAGTTTCTGTTGTCATTATGATTTAAAAAGAGTAAACGCAGTTGATTGATAAAAAAAAAATGGCTTCACTCAAACACTATCCATCAGTGAAAGAAACGTTTTTTGTGTTATCATTCATATTCTCTGAAAAATGGCCAAAAAATCATACATTCTGCCAGGGTATGTAAACTTATGAGCACAACTGTATACTACCTCCCTGCTTTCAAAGCTAAGTATACATAACATAAAATGGTACAACTTGATCTCCATTAGACAATTAATTCCTTAGGCAGTGATTGTTAATAAAGTGGTTAATATAGATAGGAATGCCACATTATAATTGATAATGCATCCCACTGCCCTAACTAAAAGGCAGTTTTACATCAGTACGCTGAAAACACATCATTGCCTCCATAATAATGGGGTCAACTTGATGTGTCTTCCATACCCATAGTTTCAGAAATAGTCTATTGTTGGGCAGAGATCTCAGGGGGCAACCGGGAATCAAGAGTGGTACTCCACTGGCCGTCAAAGGAAGGGCCGGAAGGATAACACCTCATTGATTCCCAGTGGCTTGGTCACCTCCAGTCTCTCAATCCAATAAGTCTCCTTTTGGAGGATCCACTTATCCCAGTTGCCACCACGTGGGTCCTGGGGTATTACCTCCAGCACAATAAATTGGACCATGGTGGTGTTGAATCTAAGATACAAACCCAGATGACGGCTCACCGGGGTAAGCATTTTGGCTGACTGGGAATAATAGATATGATCTTAGATATGCTTTTTCATCTGTCGAATCATCTTACCGATGTAGTATGCCCCACATTTGCATCTCATTAAGTAAACTACTCCTGATGTACTACAGGTAGCAGGGAAACGTGGACTAAATCTCTCTCCATTAGGCAGGCTGAAGCTAGTGCCTGCCTGTATCGATTGACAACAGGTACATTGTCCACATGGATATAATCCTTTTGGGAGAGTGTCTGCCTGACAATATGGTCTATAGCGACTAGCAGTCAGTTTGTCACCTATAGAGGGGCTTTTTCAGAAGGCAATTTCTAGACTTCCGGTTCCGGCGCCACATGAGGAGGAGGTAGCGAGCTCCAGCTCCCGCAGCGCTCCTCACTAATCTGCCTCTCAAGCCGGCTATTGCTCCGAGGAGACCCCCCATCACAGTGCGGACATACAGCGGGCTCCCATGGATCGCTTTGTGGAGCGATCGTACGCTCGGGCGGTCACATCCACGATCCCCACCGGAGGAGATACAGCGGTGGACACAGCCAAGATGGCGGCCGCCCCAGGCATGACGGAGCAGGCACACACGCAGCCACAGCCACAACCACCGCTCCCCTCAGCTCCTGACATACAAGGTACAGACCCTACCTCCCCTGCTGGAATTGCACAGGCTGTAGTCACGCTGCTGGGCCCCACTCTCACAGCTACAGTGGATGCAGCAGTCCATAGAGGGTTAGAGCAGTTACATATTGACCTACAAGCACAGGCACAGAGAATCAATCAGGTAGAGGATAGGATTTCCTCCCTGGAAGATGAACTCACAGCCTCATCTGCAGCAGTAGCACATCTCACAGCTAATAGGGACATATGGGACAAACTCGATGATTTGGAAAATCGTTCGAGAAGAAACAATTTACGCATCATTGGTCTGCCTGAATCAGTTTCCACACCACAGTTAACTAATATATGCGCAAAAATTATCCCAGAACAACTGGGCCTTCGCATTCCCTGCACTATTGAACGCGCGCACCGCATAGGTCAATTCTCAGAATCACGTGCCAAACCCCGCCACGTTATTGTAAAGTACCTCAACTACGCGGACAAGAATGCCATAATGCAAAAGTTTCGTCGCTCACGGTCTTTAATGGTTGATGGCGCAAAACTCCTACTTTTTGCAGATTATTCCATAGAGGTAATGAAGCAGCGTAAAGCGTTTTCACCGATCTACTCCACCCTTCATCATAACCAAATCCGGTTCTCTTTAGCCTATCCGGCTGTCCTCCGCATCCAAACACATGAAGGAGAACACCTCACGTTTCATACCCCTGAGGAGGCGGAACACTTTCTCGCCACCCGAGGCACAGAAATGGAGCATAGCAACATTGAAGAGAATTCACCATCATCATCACCATCGACAGCGAAGGTACCACCTAAACAGCAACGCAGCCCCACAAAACCTCCATACAAGCGCAGCCGCTTTACTAACCAAGACGACCGCTCTGCAAATCGATGAAGGACTCCAGGAACTTTATCTAACCATCTACACTTCCTCGGGTGGGTAATTTTACCCCCCATTGTCTCTAACCTGTTTTCTTCCTATTTTTTTATGTTAGCCTGTTTTAGGTGTAATGTCTTACACGGTTGCTAGTATTTGTCAGCTAAAGGTCCTGTTATTATGCCTCCAAGCCTGGTTTACCACTACCCACCGCCCACATACTCTGTTTACCCAAAAGGTTAACATAATAACTCAGGTGATCTCCATGGCTATAGATCCCTAACGGGGCAGACCATTTGATTAAGTCACCCCCTTATTTTTGCACTTCATTATTTTAGCTGAGCCCTTTATTTGACACAGATACAACCAGCACTTCCCCTAACCCCATACCCTGATCATACCCCTCCCTCCCTCCCCTCTCTCCCCCCTTTTCCCTCATCTCTTCCTCCCTTATCCCACTCCTCCTAGCCAAAATCATGCTCATATGTGAGGATCTGGCGGGTCGCTGAGAGGCATTATGGGTAGTTGTATCCCATGTGGAAAAAAGTGAAGTACACTGTTTGTAGTTTGTTACGCCATAACTGTAATCCTGCTTTGTTACAGCTTAATACCTATTGCTTAATACATTTGCAATTCATGTTTGCCTTACTAGTACCTTTTCTCCTATGTGACCTACAGTTTTTGGGTGATTCCCGTATGGTTAACACTGTACATGTCAGGAGGCTCCCTGATCAGCCTCCCATTTATCGCAACTATCATATCCAACCATGTCTTTTTCTGCCGACGGGAGTCACCTGAAATTTATATCATGGAATGTTAAGGGGCTCCGATCCCCAAATAAACGTATGTCCATTCTCAGACATCTACGGCGTCTTCGGGCAGATGTGGCCCTATTACAGGAGACACATCTCTCCGCAGACGATTTAACACGCCTTCAAAAAATGTGGGTAGGTTCTGTATACGGGTCCCCTGCAATAGGCCGCAAGGCCGGTGTAGCTATTTTAATTCATAAAAACCTACGACACTCAGAGAAGTGAGGGCTGACGCCTTAGGCCGCAAACTGACCTTACATATGACCATAGGTGACAAAGCCGTAGCTATCACTAATATCTATGCTCCCAACTCTCCAGACACTTCATTCTTTCAGGACATGGTTCAATGGATTCTCACGGCCCCTGAGGTATTGCATTTAGTGGGCGGGGACTTTAACTTTGCCATGTCCACACTGGCAGACCGCACTTATCTCCCTAAGCAAAAGACAAGGCCCGGTCCCTCCCATACACCAGACGCGACTCCCTTAGCACACTCTATTGAATCTATGCAGTTTGTAGACATCTGGCGCCTGACACATCCAACTGACAGAGAATATACTTTCTTCTCGCCCCCACATAATACCTTCTCTCGTATAGACTACTTCTTTGTCTCCCCGGCCCTAGTATCTGTAATAAACACCCCAGACATTTACGATGCCAGAATCTCAGACCACAGCCCCATCGCAGTCCATATGACACAACTCACACCCTCAACTCCTTCCCCTATCTGGCGTTTCCCTTCATATCTGGCGGATAATGAAGACTTCCGACAAGTCTTGCACCAAACATGGGAAGAATATATTTCCACAAATGGAGCACATATCTCTGACCCAAACCTCTTCTGGGAAGCAGGTAAAGCTTTCCTACGGGGCAAAATCATCTCGTACACCGTACAATTTAAAAAACACACTCGACAACAGTATATGCAAGCAAGCGAATCCCTACACCTAGCTCATGACAAGCTAACATTAGACCGCACCTTAGCTAATATACAGGAATGGAAGCGGGCCAAGTGTGCCTTTGATCTCTGGGCAGAACAGCACGAAGCTGCTAAAACCTCGTACTCTACCCTTCACTTTCACAAATTTGGCAACAAGGCAGGCAGAATGCTAGCCAGACTATGTTCAGGACCAAGACGTCCTACACATATCCTAACCCTGAGAAATGCTTCCGGCTTGTTAGTTACCTCACCTACCGAAGTCAGCAAACTACTTGCAGATTATTATACTGATCTGTACCGTGCAGACCCAACGGATCAACCTGCCGTGGAAGCTCTGCTTGACAAGATACGCCTGCCCAGGCTTCAAACGTCACACTTGGAGGCACTTAATGCACCTATTACCTTAGAAGACATACAACACACGATCAAATCTGTGGCCTCTGCTAAGGCTCCGGGTCCCGACGGGTACACTGCGGAATTCTTCAAATTAACGGCTGACTTCATCCCCAACACACTGAAGCATGTATATGCAGCCATGTGGGACGGAGGTCCTTACCTCCCCACAGGGACATAAGCTCATATTAAACTAATCTCCAAGAAAGGAAAGGATCCCTTACTTCCAGGCTCCTATCGTCCAATCTCATTAATAAATGTAGACGTAAAAATCCTGTCTAAAATTATAGCATCACGTTTAGCTCTCTTACTTCCGTCCCTCTTACACCCAGCCCAATCAGGTTTTGTCTCAGGACGATCAGCCACACTAAATATACGTAAGGTCTTAATGGCGCTAGAATACGCTAAAACACACCCCGATCAAGATGTAGCAATAATGTCCCTAGACGCCGAAAAAGCCTTTGACAATATTGGTTTTTCATGGCTTTTTACGGTAATGGAAAAATTTGGTTTTTCAGGTCAAATCACAAGGTTCCTCGCACAAATGTACGCCTCACCAACGGCACGCCTTGTTACCCCGAACTTTATTTCAGACACCATCCCCTTAGCGAAAGGAACGAGACAGGGATGCCCCCTACCCCGTTGTTATTCAACATTGCGATTGAACCCTTATCTAGAATCCTCAATTCAACCAAAGGGGTTAGTGGCATCACCTTGGGAAACCAAATACTCCGCTCTGCACTATTTGCGGACGATATTTTATTGTTCTCTACTGACCCCGTATCAGACTTTGACAGACTTAAACAAATATTTACGACCTTCCGACTCTGCTCAGGCTTTCGTATAAACTTTGATAAAAGTGAAATCCTAACACTACACCCTCGACTATCCACTAAATGGATACATTTGTCCCCGCTGACCATTGCATCTCATCATATAACATACTTAGGAATACATATAGGCCGAGACCCATCTTCCTTATATATACTCAACTATCCTCCCCTGGTGGCCAAAATTGTTCGGGAATTGGAGGCTTGGGGTGCCCTTCCCCTCTCGCTTTTTGGGAGAGCTCATCTTTTTAAAATGGTATCATTTGCACGCCTACTGTATCCCATGCAAACCATACCTCTACTACTGAGGCATTCAGACGTGCAGAAACTTCAGAAGGCTGTGACAGCTTTCCTATGGTCTAGCAAAAAACCGCGCATCGCGCTTCAAAAACTATGTCTCCCGAAGAGCGAGGGCGGGGCGGGGCTCCCCAACATTCATTTTTATAATTT
This sequence comes from Aquarana catesbeiana, assembly GCF_042186555.1. Lineage (NCBI taxonomy): Eukaryota > Metazoa > Chordata > Amphibia > Anura > Ranidae > Aquarana > Aquarana catesbeiana. The sequence continues at coordinate 737,779,634 of NC_133325.1, read as the reverse complement.
AGCCTGCTTACTTAGACAGGGTCTAGACTGGTTAACAGGAGGGTCCAAATACTCCAACTTTGCCCTTGAGGACTCTATGGCTTCTCCATACGACCTTGCAGGCATCCTCCACTCCAATCCTAACAACCTGCCGCACCACCTCAAAACCAGCATATTGTTCAGGGACACTGTCATCGCCTGGAGGGAGGTCAGAAAACTACTTGGTCTGCCTTCTAACATCTCGAAACATCTCAAAATACAAGGCAACCCTATGTTCTCACCTTCCACTCTACATAAAGCTTATACCCAATGGCAATCCAAAGGACTCATGAAGATAACCTCGTTATACCAAAACAATACAAGCAAGCTCAAACCATACCAAAATCTGATGCGGGAATTCTCCCTGCCACCAACTCACAGCTTCTTCCATTACCAACTCACGAATTATCTGAAAACCTGCTATGGTCCCGAGACTGATCCTTTTAAACCATCCTTTATTGACAACCTACTGCAAAGCAAAGATTACTCTATCTCCAACATCTATTCTCACCTCATTCAGCACCAGTCACGGAAGTACCGCCTCACGCCTTTCCAAAAATGGTCTCATATACTAGGAGATGAGGACCTACCCGACAAAATCCTTGAGGGATATAGGCTCACCCGGAAACTTATGATCTCTGAAACATGGTGTGAAACACAATTCAAGATTATCCACAGAGCATACTTCCCATTCCGTTTCAACAAAGAGGACCCGTCTCAAGCTCTATGTCCATGGTGCTTACTGCCACGTCCTACGCTGCTCCATAGGCTTTGGGAGTGCTCTGCTATTAACAGCTACTGGAACGATGTGATAGCCTACATTAATAAAATCTGCAATATCAAATTACATAGAGACTGCCTACTATGCCTGTTTAGCATCACCCCTCCAGCATCCTCCTCGTCCGCATTGGACTTTTCAAACATACCGCACTGGGCCCATATCTGCCTTCTTGTAGCCCGCAGGACTATTATGTCCCACTGGATAACGACATCGCCGCCCAGTCTGCCTGCGGTTATAAAAGCCTTGACTTCATTTTTCTATCTAGAAAGATTGGACCTCATCAAGTCGAATCTCCGCTTTACCCCACGATTTTTTAAACGCTGGAGAAGATTTCTGGAAGCCACATTTCCTCAACAGACCATCCAAGACATAATGCACCTATTTAGATATACAGAATGGTACCTGACGAGAGACATCACTAACTCACTCGGCAAACTTAAAATTCCTCCGGCCTCTGATCCTTCTTCATTTAAACCACCTTAAGCGGCCTACAATCACTTGAAGCTCCTTGGCATCCATCAACTTCAGCTATTACACTCTGGGACTATATTCACCCAAATAAAATGTATTACCTAGACCATATTGTAGGTTATCTAGCTAGATAGGCTCATAAGTCGCCTCCATTCCCTAAAGGTACGAAAATGTAGGATGAACCTTTTTGGCAACTTCTTGCCCAATGTTAGTGACAAGCTGGCAAATGTGAATTGCTTACCCCCCTCCCCCTCCCCTCTCCCCTCTCCCCTCCCTTTCCCCAGCGCTCCTTATAAATATGTTTATGTTTAGATAGAACGTGCATTCTATATAAAGAATAATTGTGTATATTCATGCCTTACAATTGTTCTGTACAATGTCTTCTATGAATATATTTTGAAAAAATCAATAAATATTTTTCAAAAAAAAAGAAGGCAATTTCTAAGGGAATTTCTCACATACTGATGAAGTGCGGGGACCTTGTTGCCAATGCTTGGCCATGCATGAGCAGAGTTGTTGGTGCTGTGCTGAGTAATTGGTGATAAAATTCATGGTTTGTTGGTCTGAATTTGATTTTGTTTTGGAGTAGAGTAAAGATGTTCTATCCCTATTTAGGGCTTTGTTGTATACCTTACTCAATAGGCTCTTGCTATAACCGTGTTCTCGTAGGCATGTGCTTAACTCAACTGTTTGAATTCTAAATTGTGTTTCATGCGTACAATCTCAAGCGGATATACCGAGCATATGGTATGCTATGGACCAATGATGTAGGGTGTCCACTTCCCGCATGCAGTAAAGTATTGCCAGCGGTACTTTTGCAGTATAATTTAGTAGCTAGATTGTTTGACATATCTCTGTATATAATTAAAACCAAAAAGGATATACTGTCCTTGTGCCACTCAAATGTAAATTTTAGATTATGGCTATTGATGTTGAGTTGTTGAATGAATTCTTCCAATAATGTAACTGTTCCTGTCCATATCATAAGTAGATCATCAATATACATGAATTAACAAATTATTTGGTCCAGGTATTGACCTATACTTTCATTGGAAAACATCTCATGCTCCCACCTCCCCAGGTACAGGTTGGCGTATGCCGGTGCTCAACATGTGCCCATGGCAATGCCCTTTACTTGGAGGTAGTAGGAGCCAAGAAACGAAAAAAAATTGTGTTTCAAAATATACAACAGTAATTTAAGAACAAAGGAATGGAGCTCCCATTGCCTATGATCTTGTTACATTAGGAATTTCTTGACAGTTTGTATACCCGATTTATGTGGTATGCTGGAGTATAAGGCCTTAACATCTATTGTAACTAAGAGAGCATCCAGAGGGATTGTTAATCCAGCCAGGCATTTCAAAAGGTCTGATGTATCTCTTACATAGGACCATAGTCCAATGATATGAGGCATCAAAAAGAAATCTACAAATCTACATTCTCAGTGATGGAGCCTATTAATCACACTATGGGTCTGCCTGGAGGAACATTTCGTAGAAAATGGCTTCCCTTGGGAAAGGTGTATTTAAGAATTCATATGTTTGTTTATCAATCAAAGAGTCTGTAAAGGCCGTGTAGATTAGTAATTTATATTCCAATTTGAACTGTGACACAGTTTCCACCGTAACTGGTGTGTGCGACTCAGTGTTTCCAAGAATATCAAAACACATAGCTTCATATTGTTGGCGGGTTAAGAGTACTATGTTACCACCCATATCTGAGGGTTTGATAACTGTATCCTCTCTATTGTGTAAGCATTTTAATGCTTGCTGTTGTTCTGTGGTAAGATTGGAAACACAGAGTGGTACAGGCATCTTTTTGATTTCCCTCACCATAGCGATGAAGAAAGCTGAGATTTGTGGATTTAAAGCTAGGTCAGGAAATTGGTTGGATTTATTCTTGAAGGGTAAATCTTTATCTGTTGGTATAACAACTGCTTGATGGGATTCTATTTCTAGAGTGCTTTCATGTGGGGTACTGTCGAAATCTTGGTTTTCTTCTAATAGTAACATCAGATCCCTTAGAGCTCGAAAGCCTTTCATTGTAAATTGTTTGATTTGTTCTGATAGTTCTCTTTCTTGCCTTAACTGGTTTTTATCTGGATAAAAGATACATTTATAGGTGAGCAAAGAGGTAAAGATCCTTTATTGCCTCATATTTATCTATGTTAGTGCTAGGGCAGAAACTCAGACCTAATTCATCCCATGATAGTGGGTATGGAGTAAGGTTTATTACACTCAACTCATTATTTACATTATGATTGGGAGTGTATCCCCTAAAGGGATGTCCTGACTAGGGATGAGCTTTCTGTTCAGGTTGAACATGAGTTCGACTTGAACAATGGCTGTTCGCTCGTTTGTCAAAAACTGAACATTATGGGTCCTTCGCGCCAAATTTGAGCAGCACGTAAGGGCCCATAATGCATTGCAAGAGCGCAGTGCATTGCTGTATAATGATTGGCCAGAGCATGAACCATGACCTGCATGCTTTTGCCAATCACAGTGCCCTCAGCTAAGAGAGCCATAATTGGCCAAAGGCAGGGTGCCTTTCGCCAATCATGGCTCAGGGGGACTATGTCCATGCCCACACTATATAAGGCTGACTGCACTTCGGCCTTGTGTAGTGTGTCGTTGCCGGCGTGGATGGAGAGAGAGTGTCATTTAGATTGGGCAGGCAGGCAGGCAGATTAGTCAGTTAGCTGCAGTGTATTTCATATATATATATATATATATATATATATATATATATATATATATATATATATATATATATATATACAGTGAGTCTAGTATATATATATATATATATATATCCACTGCATACAGTTTAGCTAGATCTCACTGCAGTCCGTTCCTGGTGTGCTGTTTCTAATATACTTCAGGCAGGCAGGCAGGTGATTCAGTGATCTGCAGTGCATTAAATATATATACAGTCTCCTACATATATATCCACTGCATTCTCATCTAGCCAAGCCTATATCTGACTGCATGTACAGTGGGGCAAAAAAGTATTTAGTCAGCCACCAATTATGCAAGTTCTCCCACTTAAAAAGATGACTATGCGAGACAAAATGTGGAAACAAATCCAGACAATCACATTGTCTGATTTTTGAAAGAATTTATTTGCAATTTATGGTGGAAAATAAGTATTTGGTCAATATCAAAAGTTCATCTCAATACTTTGTTATATATTCTTTGTTGGCAATGACAGAGGTCAAACGTTTTCTGTAAGTCTTCACAAGGTTGTCACACACTGTTGCTGGTATGTTGGCCCATTCCTCCATGCAGATCTCCTCTAGAGCAGTGATGTTTTGGGGCTGTCGCTGGGCAACACGGACTTTCACCTCCCTCCAAAGGTTTTCTATGGGGTTGAGATCTGGAGACTGGCTAGGCCACTCCAGGACCTTGAAATGCTTCTTACGAAGCCACTTCTTCGTTTCCCGGGTGGTGTGTTTGGGATCATTGTCATGCTGAAAGACCCAGCCACGTTTCATTTTTAATGTCCTTGCTGATGGGAGGAGGTTTGCACTCAAAATCTCACGATACATGGCCCCATTCATTCTTTCATGTACACAGATCGGTCGTCCTGTTCCCTTTGCAGAGAAACAGCCCCAAAGCATGATGTTGCCACCCCCATGCTTCAAAGTAGGTATGGTGTTCTTTGGTTGCAACTCAGCATTCTCTCTCCTCCAAACATGACGAGTTTTGTTTCTACCAAACAGTTCTACTTTGGTTTCATCTGACCATATGACATTCTCCCAATCCTCTTCTGGATCATCCAAATGCTTTCTAGCTAACCTCAGATGGGCCTGGACATGTACTGGCTTAAGCAAGGGGACACGTCTGGCACTGCAGGAGCTGAGTCCCTGGCGGCGTAGTGTGTTACTGATGGTAGCCTTTGTTATGTTGGTCCCAGCTCTCTGCAGGTCATTCACTAGGTCCCCCCGTGTGGTTCTGGGATTTTTGCTCACCGTTCTTGTGATCATTTTGACCCCACGGGGTGAGATCTTGCGTGGAGCCCCAGATCGAGGGAGATTATCAGTGGTCTTGTATGTCTTCCATTTTCTAATTATTGCTCCCACAGTTGATTTCTTCACACCAAGCTGCTTGCCTATTGCAGATTCAGTCTTCCCAGCCTGGTGCAGGTCTACAATTTTGTTTCTGGTGTCCTTCGACAGCTCTTTGGTCTTCACCATAGTGGAGTTTGGAGTGTAACTGTTTGAGGTTGTGGGCAGGTGTCTTTTATACTGATAACAAGTTCAAACAGGTGCCATTAATACAGGTAATGATGGGAGGACAAAGGAGCCTCTTAAAAAAGAAGATACAGGTCTGTGAGAGACAGAAATCGTGCTTGTTTGTAAGTGACCAAACACTTATTTTCCACCATAATTTGCAAATAAATTCTTTCAAAAATCAGACAATGTGATTGTCTGGATTTGTTTCCAGATTTTGTCTCTCATAGTTGAGGTATACCTATGATGACAATTACAGGCCTCTCTCATCTTTTTAAGTAGGAGAACTTGCACAATTGGTGGCTGACTAAATACTTTTTTGCCCCACTGTAGTTCCTGGTGTACATTTTCAAATACATTTTCAGGCAGTCAGGCAGGTGATTCAGTGATCTGCAGTGCATAAAATATATATACAGTCTCCTACATATATATATATCCACTGCATTCTAGTCTAGCCAAGCCTATATCTGACTGCAGGCCATTCCTGGTATACTTTTTCTAGTAAACTTCAGGCGGTGTTTTGCTAATAAAATTTTACAGCATGTTACAGCATGTCCCAGGTGGATACAGAATGTCCCCTTTGGCCAATTTTGCCACCTCAGAAGGACGTGTACCAAGAAAGATGATTAGAACAGAGCAAACTCCTTATGCAGAAGTTTAGTGAGAAAGGTTATGAAGCCAACCACATAGAATCAGCCTTTTCTAAGTATCTGGCCCTCTACGACGATCCACCTAGTGGTGATTCGAACAACAAAAAATCTCGACACCAGACTACCCCTGATATCCAACAGGCCTGCTTCTCTACCCAATATACGAGTAAAGCGTTTGAAATTCAGAGTGTTATCAGAAAGAATTGGAATATTCTGAAGCACGACCCCGTTTTGGGTAAGACACTCCCCGATCACCCTAATATTGTTTTCCGGAAACCCCGAGACCTTAGGAGCCTGATAGCCCCAAGTAGGGTAAAAACACGTACCAGCAAACCAACTAATAGCTGGACAACAATTTTTTACCAAAAAGGATGCTACAAATGCGGTATTAAGAACTATGGCACATGCATGTACATGTGGCATAGGAAAAAAACTGTAGTAGGGAGAGATGGGAGAATTCACCAAATTAAGCAATTCATAAACTGTGGAACAGAGTATGTGATCTACGGTATAGTATGTCCATGCGGGCGTCTATACGTAGGCCGTACACAACGCCAAATCCGAGTTAGAATTGGTGAGCATAAATGCGGTATCATAAATTTAAGAGACAAATATCCAGTCCCTCGACACTTTGTAGAGGCCCATCAAGGGGACCCCGCAGGCATGAAAGTATTTGGGATTGAGTCTATTGGAAGTGAGCTGGATACAGGAAGGAGACACCAGAGGCTTTGCAAAAGAGAAGCCTTCTGGATCTTTACCCTTGGTAGTCTCTCTCCAGGAGGCCTAAATGAAGACCCAGAAGTACATAAAATAGTATAACGCTGGCACTAAGCCACTGTGGAGGGCTAATCTTTTAATTAATTAATTTTTTAATTTTTTATATTTATATTTATTCTACTCTATGTGTATTCAATTGATTAAATCTATTATTGCTGTGACAGTCATATATTACCTGGCCCTATATATCACTCTTTTCGTAGAGGTTTTAAGGTATCATTATTACATTTTCATTGTCTAAGTCATATCCTATTAGATCTTGCATTCCAAATACAAGTGACAATGGAGATAAAAATAAGAGTAAAAATATACATTTACCCTATGACTAGATCACAGCATATATAGGTCCTCCATGTGGTAGTATATATGTGTACACCCGTACATACACGTGTAATCATAAGTTGTATGTGTATGTGGTCTGCAGGCAGTGGCTCTATCTAATATATATTATATCCATATCCATTTTTACCGACTGACCTTTTATAATTCTTTCTAAGTTTACGTAATCTATTTCCCATCATTATTCAATATCATATTTAATACATCTTAAATACAATCTCCATTTTTACTTTTATTTTTATTTTTATTTCTATTTATTTACTATCCCTTTCGCTGATGTCTGCTAAGTAACCTCTGGGTTACCCGAAATAATGTACAAAACCACTATATGTAATTTATATATGAGGTTACAACAAACCCCCTTTTTATATCATACTAGCAAAGTACACAGACTTTTGTACTTTTTATACGGATTTAATTTTAACAATATTGTTTTTTAAAAAAATTCCTGTATGCACATATATGTATATGGAATGGATGTGTATAGGGTTTTCTTTTCTATATATACATATATATATTTTTTATACAATGTATATTATATGTATTTTATATTACTATTTTTTATTATTAACTCTAGTGTATCTCCTGCTGGCTTCTAAATACATATGTTCTGAATACTGCCACCTTCTAGCTACTGTTCTAGACCTGATTTCATAACAGCCCCTGTTTTTCCACCTAGTCCCCTTTTTAGACTACCATGTCAAGCATTGGGCCATCTAGTTTATCCTCTCCTTCCCTGGTCCCTTTCAATTCCCTTATTATTATTATTTTTCTATTATTTTTTCATGTATTATATACATATATCCATTTATATCAGTTTATCCCCTTCTAGCCTAGAGTTCAGACGGTTTCTGTCTGACTTTGGCCTCTATCTATGCCCACGGCAAAATGAAGGCCACTGTTTACCATACTAAGTCAATCTTGTGCGCCGAAGGGCGCACGGGATATGACGTCACGACCGCACTTCCGCCCTGTGGACCGCAACCCGGAAGTAAAGGAGCGGCGTGCGTTCCACCAGGTCCTACAGGGCACAGGAACGTGCTACTGGGCAGGACCTGTCAGCAATGGAAGCCCATACAGTCACAGCCCCCACAGAGACAATGTACTCGAGCAGAGGAGATGCCATCTGATCCATACACCAGGTACATCCCTGATTCTAAACCCCTAAGCATTGTCCAGCGTTCTCTGTTATTTGTAATGTATTGATGAGAGGGGAGATGAGCATATCCTCTGGGATGCCTTGGCTTATCTATAGATAACCATTGGCATGACCCTTTCAGTCTATCTGTTGTGGGATGTTTGTACTTCCGATCATATACATACATATATATAAAAATATTTGAGAAATCAAGAAATCAAAAACTTAAAAATTAAAATTTAATTTTAATTTTAATTTTATTTTAATTTAATATTAGAGCTAGAATTAGGAAGTAGAAATTACAATTATAACTCAAATTCTATTATACATAACAAAATTCTTCAATACTCAATAAAAATCAATAATAAAAATCAATTAAATAAATTAATATACTATGGCCCTTTAATAATGACAACCAAGCCAAGACCCACCCTCCTTAGAGGACCGCCCATCAATTAAGGGAGGAGCCCTAGAACCAACCCGACCAGTCTGGTCTAGTTGGACATGTGTATAAAAAGCCAGCATGAGACCAACACTATTAAGGCTCTGATGAAGAAGAGTAACCTTCGAAACGCGTTAGCCAGCAGTAGTCCGTATGCCTCCTTCCTGGAAAACTGCTACCACTGGAATATTTGCCTCTGTGCCATATACTATGCGATTTTTTCTTCGACCTTTGTGAGTAGTTTTTATCTTGTTTTTAATTAATAAATCTGTCAAGGATAATGCACTAGGCTGGTGCGCTCTTTTTCTTCTTTTCATTTGTCTGGAAGGAGAGGCAGACACTCACTAACTCATTAATTAAAAGAGGGCAAGCAGGCTCTGTGTCTACAGCCAACAGTGCTGGTAGTGGACACGGTGCATCCTCAGCACGTGGCCATGGGGCATGCTTGTCCTTTTTTTCGGCAGCTGTCCGTGTTGATCCACAACATGCAAAAGAGTTGGTAGCGTGGATAACTAAGCCGTCATCATCCTCCTCATCCTCTGTCACCCAGGCTCAGAGCAATTTGCCTGCCAATGCAGCTGCCAAAGCGGCCTATTCCATTGGCTCAATGTCATCAGTCACTCCTTTCCTAGCCCCACCATCATGCACAGAGGAGTCCCCCGAACTGTTCAACCACAGTGTCGGGTACATTCTGCAGGAGGATGCTCAGCATTTTGAAGGCTTCGATGATGGTACCCAGGTTGAGGAAGGCAGTAACGTGAGCCCAGAGAGAGGGGGTGCCCAAGAAGGACAAGAAACTGGCAGTCATGTTCCCCCAGCTGCAGCATACTGCCAGGTTTGCTCCAGTGACAAGGAGGGAGGGGATGATGAGGTCACTGACTCTAAGTGGGTGCCTGATAGAAGAGAGGAGGAGGAGGAGGAACATCTCCAATGAGGCAGGATACCCTCCAGGGGCCAGCTTAAGGGCATCCACCTGACTGCATCACACCGCAGAACTCTGCATGTGCAGGGTGCTTCTGACTCCCCGCGTATTTTGAAAATTCTTTGATGTGGGCCTTTTTTTGATATGTGTGCAGCAGATTGCACTCTTGCTGTTTGCAACATTTGTCTGAATTGTATCAAGCGTGTCCAAAACAGCAGCCGTTTGGGCACCACATACTTGACCAGACATATGACAACCTCCCATGCAATCCATTGGCAACAGTACTTAAAAGACCCACACCAAAGAACAAGGCGGACCTCTCTTTGCTCCTCTTCAGCTCGGATCTCCAACCCCACTATACCTTCAGTCCTCTCAGAAACCTGCACTGAGAGGAATGAAGGTGTGGAATTAGGTGTGCCAAGTACTTGTGGGCAATCTGCTATCGCTACACCAACAGCCAATTGTAGCAGGCAAATTTCCCTACCCTAGTTGCTAAACTGTCAAAAGAAATGCGGTCCCAGCCATCCACATGCTCAGCGGCTGAATGCTAGCTTGGCTAAATTGCTAGCACTCCAACTGCTGCATTTTCAGCTGGTAGACTTTGCCCCCTTTCGTTAATTTGTGGAATGTGCAGTACCTCAGTGGCAGGTTCCCAAACACCATTTCTTTTCACGGAAGACCATTCCGGCTCTCTACCAACATGTGCAAGGCAATGTCTTGGCCTCGTTAGACAAGGCGGTCAGTTTTAAGGTGCATATTACCGCTGACTCATGGTCCAGCAGGCATGGACAGGGACATTACCTTTCTTTCATGGAGCACTGGGTAAGTCTGCTGACAGCTGGGAAGGATGCAGGACAGGTGCAGTATTATTGAAGCTTGTTCCGCCACCACGCCTCCAAAATGCTAGTAGTGGTGATTCTGCCACACCTCTCTCCTCTCTCTCCCCAACCCCCTCCTCTTCTTCTTCCTCTATGGCCTCTTCCTCTGCAGATTTCTCCTCTGAACCAGCGGTGCTCCATAGGCATTCAAGGGGCTATGCAAGCACTCAGGCAAAAAGATGCCATGTGGTGCTTGAGTTGGTCTGCTTAGGGGACAGGAACCACACTGGGGCAGAGATTCTGTCAGCTCTGCAGGGGCAGACTCAGAGGTGGTTGATGCGACGCCAGCTTCAGATAGGAATGGTGGCTTGCGACAATGGCACCAACCTCCTCTCCACCCTCCGACAGGGACACTTGACCCATGGTCCCTGTTTGGCTCACATCCTTAATTTGGTGGTGCAGCAGTTCTTGTGAAGGTACCATATCCGCCGGTCATATAATGCCAGTGCTCGGCTGGCTGACCTTCAAAAGGAAGGCAACCTGCCCAAGAACCACCTCATTTGTGACATGCCCACCAGGTGGAACTCAATGTTGGCAATGCTGCAGCGGCTGCACATGCAGCAGAGGGCCATCAATGAGTACCTGTGTGAGTATAGCACCAGGACAGGGTCATGGGAGCTTGGTTTTTTTTTCGCCACGCCAGTGGCTACTGATCAAGGATGCATGCACTGTCCTGTCACAAGAGATGACCGGAAAAAAACACCCCAGTTCAGTTTGCAGCAGAACTTGCGAACAGGCAAAAAATTTGTTTGAACACACGAACACCGTTAAAGTCTATAGGACACGAACATGAATAATCAAAAGTGCTAATTTTAAAGGCTTATATGCAAGTTATTGTCATAAAAAGTGTTTGGGGACCTGGGTCCTGCCCCAGGGGACATGTATCAATGCAAATAGAATTTTTAAAAATGGCTGTTTTTTCAGGAGCAGTGATTTTAATAATGCTTAAAGTCAAACAATAAAAGTGTAATATTCCTTTAAATTTCATACCTGGGGGGTGTCTATAGTATGCCTGTAAAGGGGCGCATGTTTCCCATAGCCCCCCAAAGCACCTTGTCCCCATGTTGTTGGGGAGAAGGGCCTCATCCCCACAACCCTTGGCCGGTGGTTGTGGGGGTCTGCGGTGGGGGGCTTATCGGAATCTGGAAGCCCCCTTTAACAAGGGATCCCCCAGATCCCGGCCCCCCCTATGTGAATTGGTAATGGGGTACAAATGTACCCCTACCATTTCACAAAAAAGTGTCAAAAAGTTTAGAAAACACAAGAGATGGTTTTTGACAAGTCCTTTATTAAATCCTTCTTCTTTCAGCTTCTTCTTCCATCCTCTTTCTTCTGGTGTTCTTTTGGTGTTCTTCTTCTTCCTCCATCTTCTTCTTCATCTTCTTCTTCTTCACCTTCTTCTTCCTCCGCTCTTCTCATCCCGCATCTTCCTCCAGGCTTCTTCTCCGCTCTGTCTGCACGATCCTCCTCAGTGGGAGTCTTCAACCGTGTGACACTTGGCTTCTTCTGACATTTCTTATATAATGGAGGGCGGGGCCACCCGGTGACCTTGCACAATATGCAATTGAGCTACTGGTCTGTCCTGCATCCAGCGTTCTTTCTGAATGCACATTCAGTGCTGCTGCAGGCTTTGAAACCGATCACAGAATGTGCCTGTCCACAGATTCAGTTGATCGGCTCACCTTCATAAAAATGAATCAGTCTTGGATCATCAGCTACCAAGCACCTGATGCTGATGTAACCGATTTTTTTCTATGTGAGATCCCTTGAAGACTGCTTATGCTGAGTGACTATCCTGTTATGCTGAGTGACTATCCTATTCCTCCTCAATGTTCATGTTGATAGCTTCTAAGAACGTTTTTGTTTCAGGGCACCACCACCAGTGCCTAAGGCCCAATTTTTCTGCCCCTGTTTAACAGGGGCGCATAATTATAATTTTTGCTGTAATATTTTGCAGCAGGGCTTGTTCTTGCGCTCAACTAGAGTATCTGTGAGGGGTTGCAGTTTTGTGGCACCACCACCAGTGCCGAAGGCACAATTTTTCTGCCCCTGTTTAACAGGGGTGTGTAATTCCAATTTTTGCTGTAATATTTCACAGCAGGGCTTGTTCTTGTGCTCAACTAGAGTATCTGTGAGGGGTTGCAGTGTTGTGGCACCTCCACCAGTGCCGAAGGCACAAATTTTCTGCCCCTGTTTAACAGGGGCGTGTAATTCCAATTTTTGCTGTAATATTTCGCAGCAGGGCTCATTCTTGTGCTCAACTAGAGTATCTGTGAGGGGTTGCAGTGTTGTGGTACCACCACCAGTGCCGAAGGCACAATTTTTCTGCCCCTGTTTAACAGGGGCGTGTAATTCCAATTTTTGCTGTAATATTTCACAGCAGGGCTCATTCTTGCGCTCAACTAGTGTATCTGTGAGGGGTTCCAGTGTTGTGGCACCACCACCAATGCCGAAGGCCCAATTTTTCTGCCCCTGTTTAACAGGGGTGTGTAATTCCAATTTTTGTTGTAATATTTCACAGCAGAGCTTGTTCTTGTGCTCAACTAGAGTATCTGTGAGGGGTTGCAGTGTGGTGGCACCACCACCAATGCCGAAGGCCCAATTTTTCTGCCCCTGTTTAACAGGGGTGTGTAATTCCAATTTTTGCTGTAATATTTCACAGCAGGGCTCATTCTTGCACTCAACTAAAGTATCTGTGAGTGGTTGCAGTGTTGTGACAAAAGCCCAACTTTTCTGCCCCTGTTTAACAAGGGCATGTAATTCCAATTTTTGCTGTAATATTTCACAGCAGGGCTCATTCTTGCGCTCAACTAAAGTATCTGTGAGTGGTTGCAGTGTTGTGACAAAAGCCCAACTTTTCTGCCCCTGTTTAACAAGGGCATGTAATTACAAAATTTGCTCTAATATTTCACAGCAGGGCCCATTCCTGCACCCAACAAGAGTATCTGTGAGGCTTTACAGTGTTGTGCTACCACCACCATCTCCACCACCGCCTAAGGCCCAGTTTTTCTGCCCCTGTTAAACAGGGGCATGTAACTACAATATTTGCTCTAATATTTCACAGCAGGGCTCGTTCCTGCGCTCAACAACAGAATCTGTGAGGGGTTGCAGTGTTGTGGCACTTCCACCAGTGCCGAAGGCACAAATTTTCTGCCCCTGTTTAACAGGGGCGTGTAATTCCAATTTTTGCTGTAATATTTCGCAGCAGGGCTCATTCTTGCGCTCAACTAGTGTATCTGTGAGGGGTTGCAGTGTTGTGGCACCTCCACCAGTGCCGAAGGCACAATTTTTCTGCCCCTGTTTAACAGGGGCGCATAATTATAATTTTTGCTGTAATATTTTGCAGCAGGGCTTGTTCTTGCGCTCAACTAGAGTATCTGTGAGGGGTTGCAGTTTTGTGGCACCACCACCAGTGCCGAAGGCACAATTTTTCTGCCCCTGTTTAACAGGGGTGTGTAATTCCAATTTTTGTTGTAATATTTCACAACAGGGCTTGTTCTTGTGCTCAACTAGAGTATCTGTGAGGGGTTGCAGTGTTGTGGCACCTCCACCAGTGCCGAAGGCACAAATTTTCTGCCCCTGTTTAACAGGGGCGTGTAATTCCAATTTTTGCTGTAATATTTCACAGCAGGGCTCATTCTTGTGCTCAACTAGAGTATCTGTGAGGGGTTCCAGTGTTGTGGCACCACCACCAATGCCGAAGGCCCAATTTTTCTGCCCCTGTTTAACAGGGGTGTGTAATTCCAATTTTTGTTGTAATATTTCACAGCAGGGCTTGTTCTTGTGCTCAACTAGAGTATATGTGAGGGGTTGCAGTGTTGTGGCACCACCACCAATGCCGAAGGCCCAATTTTTCTGCCCCTGTTTAACAGGGGTGTGTAATTCCAATTTTTGCTGTAATATTTCACAGCAGGGCTCATTCTTGCACTCAACTAAAGTATCTGTGAGTGGTTGCAGTGTTGTGACAAAAGCCCAACTTTTCTGCCCCTGTTTAACAAGGGCATGTAATTACAAAATTTGCTCTAATATTTCACAGCAGGGCCCATTCCTGCACCCAACAAGAGTATCTGTGAGGCTTTACAGTGTTGTGCTACCACCACCATCTCCACCACCGCCTAAGGCCCAGTTTTTCTGCCCCTGTTAAACAGGGGCATGTAATTACAATATTTGCTCTAATATTTCATAACAGGACTCGTTCTTGCGCTCAACAACAGAATCTGTGAGGGGTTGCAGTGTTGTGGCACTTCCACCAGTGCCGAAGGCACAAATTTTCTGCCCCTGTTTAAAAGGGGCGTGTAATTCCAATTTTTGCTGTAATATTTCGCAGCAGGGCTCATTCTTGCGCTCAACTAGTGTATCTGTGAGGGGTTGCAGTGTTGTGGCACCACCACCAGTGCCGAAGGCCCAATTTTTCTGCCCCTGTTTAACAGGGGCGTGTAATTCCAATTTTTGCTGTAATATTTTGCAGCAGGGCTCATTCCTGCGCTCAACTAGAGTATCTGTGAGGGTTTGCAGTGTTGTGGCACCTCCACCAGTGCCGAAGGCACAAATTTTCTGCCCCTGTTTAACAGGGGTGTGTAATTCCAATCTTTGCTGTAATATTTTGCAGCAGGGCTCATTCTTGCGCTCAACTAGAGTATCTGTGAGGGGTTGCAGTGTTGTGGTACCACCACCAGTGCCGAAGGCACAATTTTTCTGTCCCTGTTTAACAGGGGCGTGTAATTCCAATTTTTGCTGTAATATTTCACAGCAGGGCTCATTCTTGCGCTCAACTAGTGTATCTGTGAGGGGTTCCAGTGTTGTGGCACCACCACCAATGCCGAAGGCCCAATTTTTCTGCCCCTGTTTAACAGGGGTGTGTAATTCCAATTTTTGTTGTAATATTTCACAGCAGGGCTTGTTCTTGTGCTCAACTAGAGTATCTGTGAGGGGTTGCAGTGTTGTGGCACCACCACCAATGCCGAAGGCACAATTTTTCTGCCCCTGTTTAACAGGGGCGTGTAATTCCAATTTTTGCTGTAATATTTCGCAGCAAGGCTCATTCTTGCGCTCAACTAAAGTATCTGTGAGTGGTTGCAGTGTTGTGACAAAAGCCCAACTTTTCTGCCCCTGTTTAACAAGGGCATGTAATTACAATATTTGCTCTAATATTTCACAGCAGGGCCCATTCCTGCACCCAACAAGAGTATCTGTAAGGCTTTACAGTGTTGTGCTACCACCACCACCTCCACCACCGCCTAAGGCCCAGTTTTTCTGCCCCTGTTAAACAGGGGCATGTAATTACAATATTTGCTCTAATATTTCACAGCAGGGCTCGTTCCTGCGCTCAACAATAGAATCTGTGAGGGGTTACAGTGTTGTGGCACCACCACCACTGCTTAAGACCCAATTTTTCTGCCCCTGTTTAACAGGGGTGTGTAATTACAATTTTTGACCTAATATTTCACAGCAGGGCCTGTTCCTGCGCCCAATAAGAGTATCTGTGAGGGGTTAACAGTGTTGTGCCACCACCACCACCACTGCCTAAGACCCAATTTTTCTGCCCCTGTTAAATAGGGATGTGTAATTCCAATTTGTGATCTAATAGTTCACAGCAGAGCCCGTTCCTGCGCCCAACAAGAGTATCTGTGAGGGGTTACAGTGTTGTACCACCACCACCACTGCCTAAGACCCAATTTTTCTGCCCCCGTTTAACAGAATCTGTGAGGGGCTACAGTGTTGTGGCACCACCACCACTGCCTAAGACCCAATTTTTCTGCCCCTGTTTAACAGGGGCATGTAATTACAATTTTTGATCTAATATTTCACAGCAGGGCCCGTTCCTGCGCCCAATAAGAGTATCTGTGAGGGGTTACAGTGCTGTGCCACCACCACCACCACTGCCTAAGAGCCAACTTTTCTGCCCCTGTTAAACAGGGGCATGTAATTGCAATTTTTTATGTTATATTTCACAGCAGGGCCCGTTCCTGCGCCCAACAAGAGTATCTGTGAGGGGTTACAGTGTTGCGCTACCACCACCACCGCCTAAGGCCCAATTTTTATGCCCCTGTTTAACAGGGGCGCATAATTAACATTTTTGATCTTAAATTTCACAGCAGGGCCCATTCCTGTGCTCAACAAAAGTATCTGTGAGGCTTTACAGCATTGTGCCACCACCACCACCGCCTAAGGCCCAACATTTCTGCCCCTGTTTAACAGAGGCATGTAATTACAATTCTTGATATAATATTTTGCAGCAGGGCCCATTACAGCACCCGCAAAGAGTAACTGTGAGGGTTTACAGTGTTCTGGTACCATCAACACCTAAGGCCCAATTTCCCGCAGAGTGTATAGGGCAGGCTGTATAGTATATACATTGGTCCTCTATTTTCAAAGATCAAAATTACAAACGACTCCTACTTACAAATGGAGGGAGACAAAAGGAAGTTAGAAGAAATCTTCCCCTAGGATGCAGGATGTGGAAACCTTGCAAAAAGACCTGAACAAATTAATGGGGTGGGCGACCACATGGCAAATGAGGTTCAATGTAGAAAAATATAAAATAATGCATTTGGGTGGCAAAAATATGAATGCAATCTATACACTGGGGGGAGAACCTCTGGGGGAATCTAGGATGGGAAAGGACCTGGGGGTCCTAGTAGATGATAGGCTCAGCAATGGCATGCAATGCCAAGCTGCTGCTAATAAAGCAAACAGAATATTGGCATGCATTAAAAGGGGGATCAACGCAAGAGATAAAACGATAATTCTCCCACTCTACAAGGCTCTGGTCCGGCCGCACTTGGAGTATGCTGTCCAGTTCTGGGCACCAGTCCTCAGGAAGGATGTACTGGAAATGGAGCGAGTACAAAGAAGGGCAACAAAGCTAATAAAGGGTCTGGAGGATCTTAGTTATGAGGAAAGGTTGCAAGCACTGAACTTATTCTCTCTGGAGAAGAGACGCTTGAGAGGGGATATGATTTCAATTTACAAATACTGTACTGGTGACCCCACAATAGGGATAAAACTTTTTCGCAGAAGAGAGTTTAATAAGACTCGGGGCCACTCATTACAATTAGAAGAAAAGAGGTTTAACCTTGAACTACGTAGAGGGTTCTTTACTGTAAGAGCGGCAAGGATGTGGAATTCCCTTCCACAGGCGGTGGTCTCAGCGGGGAGCATTGATAGCTTCAAGAAACTATTAGATAATCACCTGAATGACCGCAACATACAGGGATATACAATGTAATACTGACACATAATCACACACATAGGTTGGACTTGATGGACTTGTGTCTTTTTTCAACCTCACCTACTATGTAACTATGTAACTATGAAGGGAAATTCTCTCCTGTAAGAGTTATTATGG
Source organism: Aquarana catesbeiana (assembly GCF_042186555.1). NCBI lineage: Eukaryota > Metazoa > Chordata > Amphibia > Anura > Ranidae > Aquarana > Aquarana catesbeiana. The sequence continues at coordinate 737,761,639 of NC_133325.1, read as the reverse complement.
GAAAAAGGTGTCTCCACTGATGCTTTATCACCAATCCTTGTTTCTACATCAACCCAACATTTTCAAAATCCAATTCTTATTGGGACAGAAAGTGAGGTGAAATCTTGTGAACAGGGGCACAGACAGCAAAACAAATGTTACAGGGGTGATAACCCTTTCCTATGATATCCAAAAAGCTTTTAAATAGATTTTTTGGCTGGAGCTACACTTAGAAAATGTACCTGTTCCAAATTACAAACAGATTCAACTTAAGAACAAACCTACAGTCCCTATCTTGTTTGTAACCCGGGGACCACCTGTATACTGCTGCTGTTCAGAGTATATAGGGCCTGGGTGTCCCACGCCTTTTTTTTAAATTTGGGTGCAGGGTTCACCTTAATATCCATACCAGACCCAAAGGGCCCATTAATGGGCTGGGAGGCAACATTACATTACAGCCGCAAGCAGTTTTAAATTACTTTTTTTCCTTTAGAAATGTAATTTTGTGCAGGGACTGTTCTAAACACAGGAAACACGCGCCACTTTACAGGCTTACTATATACACCAAGGTATGATATTTAAAGGAATATTTCACTTTTATTTTTTCACTTTAACCACTTGACCACTGGGCACTTAAACCCCCTTAATAACCAGACCAATTTTCAGCTTTCGGTGCTCTCACATTTTGAATGACAATTACTCAGTCATGCAACACCGTACCTATGTGAAATTTTTGTCCTTTTTTTCACACAAATAGAGCTTTCTTTTGGTGGTATTTAATCACAGCTGGGTTTTTATTTTTTGTGCTATAAAAGAAAAGAGACTGAAAATTCTGTAAAAAAATGAATTTTTCTTTGTTTCGGTTATAAAATTTAGCAAATTAGTAATTTTTCTTCATGAATTTTGGCCAAAATTTATACTGCTGCATCTTTGGTAAAAATAAGTACAAATTGGTGTATATTATTTGGTCTTTGTGAAAGTTATAGAGTCCAAAAGCTATGGTGCCAATATCTGAAAATTGATCACACCTGAAGTACTGATGGCCTATCTAATTTCTTGAGACCCTAACATGCCAGAAAAGTACAAATACCCCCCAAATGACCCCTTTTTGGAAAGAAGACATTCCAAGGTATTTAGAAAGATGCATGGTGAGTTTTTTTAAGTTGTCATTTTTTCCCACAATTCTTTGCAAAATCAAGATTTTTTTTTATTTTTTTTCCACAAAATTGTCATATTAGCAGGTTATTTCTCACACACCGCATATGCATACCACAAATTACACCCCAAAACACATTCTGCTATTATTCCTGAGTACGGTGATACCACATGTGTGAGACTTTTACACAGCGTAGCCACATACAGAGGACCAACATGTACGGAGCACTTTCAGGCATTCTGGAGCACCCAGGCCAATTCTGACATTTCTCTCCTACATGTAAAAATCATCATTTATTTGATAGAAAATTACATAGAACCCCAACTTGCAACTTTTTATCTCGCACGGTATTTGCACAGGAATTTTTTGAACGCATTTTTTTAGAAAAAAACAGTTTTGTGCTTTAAAAAACAAAACAAAACAGTAAAGTTAGCCCAATGTTTTTGCATAATGTGAAAGAAGAAGTTACGCCAAGTAAATAGATACCTAACATGTTACCCTTCAAAATTGCACACGCTCGTCTAATGGCGCCAAACTTCGCTACTTAAAAATCCCCATAGGCGACGCTTTAACATTTTTTACTGGTTACATGTCTTGACTTACAGAGGAGGTCTAGGGCCAAAATTATTGCTCTCACTCTACCAATCACAGCAATATCTCACATGTGTGATTTGAACACCATTTTCATATGTGGGCGGGACTTACGTATGCGTTCGCTTCTGCATGCGAGCACATTTGCAGCACATTTGCACAATTTTGCAGCAGGATTTCCCTTAAAATCCATACCAGACCCAAAGAGCCTGGTAATGGACTGGGGGGGATGCCATGCTCTTTTTTTCAATGAGTTTTATCTATATGGCAGTGACCCGACAATTTATTACAGCTGCTAACAGTTTTAAATGACAATTTTTCCTTTAGAAATTTCATTTTGCTTTGGTACTGTTCTAAACACAGGAAAAAATGTGCCACTTTACAGGCATACTATAGACACCCCCCCCCAGGCACGATATTTAAAGGAATATTTCATTTTAATTGTTTCACTTTAAGCATTAAAAAAATCACTGCTTACGAAAAAACGGCCATTTTTAAAAAAAAAGTTTGCACTGATACATGTCCCCTGGGGCAGGACTCGGGTCCCCAAACACTTTTTATGACAATAACTTGCATATAAACCTTTAAAATTAGCACTTTTGGTTATTCATGTTTGTGTCCCATAGACTTTAACGGTGTTCGTGTGTTCTGCCAAACTTTTTGCCTGTACGGTATGTTCTAGTGCGAACTGAACCGGAGGGTGTTTGGCTCATCCCTACTTATTATATTGGAAAAATTGGTAAAACAGAAAACTGTGTTCATACGTAAGATATGAGAGCTTGGAAATATCTTTGTGATTTGGTGCAGTTCTCATAGCTTTGCCAATCAGTGAAAAGATATACAAATGTGGTCACTCCCCCCAAACTTTTTTAGGAGGTCTAATAATGTAATGTGTTTTAAAATTAAATCTCACTGCTCTGTAAATATTTAGCAGCAAACCCTTTATTTTACATATTTCAAATTTACGATACCAAAGATCTCTTATTGAAGAATGTGCTCTCCTATTGCAACAACTTCTCAACAGCCAGACACATATATGAAGCCTTACGGGAATGGGTCTTTTTCCATGAGGTTGCAAATATGAATCACTCCATTTGTGCTGAGAGAGCGCTGCACAGCAAACTCCCAGCACAGAGAACAAGCACACACTAATGCCCAAACACACAATAGGATTTTCCAATTGAAAATGTTCTATGGGAGCTTGTTGTCGGAAATTCCAACTGTGCGTAGGCTCCATCAGACATTTTCCATCGGAAGTTCCATCACACAAAATTTGAGATCTGGATCTCAAATTTTCCAACAACAAAATCCGTTGTCCTAAATTCCAATTGTGTGTACACAATTCTGAAGCACAAAGTTCCACGCATGCTCGGAATCAAGCAGAAGACTATTGGCTATTGACCACTGGCTATTGAACTTCTCATTTTTCTGTTGTATGACACCGCCTTCTTGACGTTTGAAATTTCTGACAAGATTTGTGTGACCGTGTGTATGCAAGACAAGTTTGAGCCAACATCCGTTGGAGAAAAAACATGGATTTTGTTGTCAAAAAATCCTATCGTGTATACAGGGCATAAGAGTTCCAGGTCTCGTACTAACAATCAAGAATCGAAAGTCCAGGTTTCCAATCACCTGATCACTGGAATGACCTCTGATTGGCTATCACATTGATCAGTCACTGTACAGCCCATCCCATGCTGTTTCTCCTCTTGAGTGGCAAGAAAGATACATTATATATTTTTTCCATTCTAGAGGAGAAAAATGTAAAAAAAAAAAGGGTGTATAAATAAATTATAAAAAAATAAAGAAAATATTTAAAAAATATATTTGTTTTACTATTTTGTGCCAGTTTTCCTTTGAAAATAATAAAAATAATAATAATAAAAAAAAAAAAACAGCAGATATCCATTACCGATTACCACGAAATAAAAACCTGGTTTGCCCTAAAAATAACAAGGCATAATTTACCTGGATATAGTAGTTGCAATGATATGTACATTTTTTACTAATACATGTCAAAGTTGCAAAACTGTGTTTAGGCATTAATATTTGTTTTACCCTTCGGGTTGGTACTCTAAATGGGTAATGACAGCACCAGATAGCTAAACTCTGTAGCCTCAAATTGCAAGCATTATGACTTGCAAGTCTCTTAGTTTGCTACTTAACTTTTGGACTGAGGTAAATTTACATTTTTGTGGCTCAATAGTTTTTATTGAATTTTTTAAAGGTTTTAACAATTAGACATTTCAACATTAGTTACCCACATTGCGGGTACATGTTCCAGTATATCACCATGTCATAAAAATTATATTAACTTCAGTAGATTCAAATATAAGTACTATGAGTACAAGAAGGACAAATTAGTCATTATATGCTGTAAATAATAAGAAGAAATTAGGAGATTGTATGTTTTTCAGTCCGTATTTTCCAGTTACTATCAATATTTTTGCATGTTAAAGAGTTGATAGCTAGTAGGTGTTCAAATGTGTGGTTTCTATTAACTAGTGTAATCACTTCAGATTTGATAGCTAAGGTGTTTTTCCAGTTTCTAAGTATAAGTGTGTGGGTTGCCAGAAGTATGTGGGTGATGACTGATCTATCTTCTGGAGGAAATTTCTCTATGCCAATATGGAGGATAGCTAGTGCTGGGTTTGGGGTTGTTAAGATTCCTGTAGTTGACGAGATCAGTTGGAACATTTTGTTCCAGAGACTTGTTACGCTTGGGCATGTCCATAAGGTGTGTACCAGATTACCGATTTGTCTGCACTTTCTCCAACAAAGGGGGGTGAGTTTGGAAAAAAAGTGGCAAGTCTATAGGGTGTATAGTGCCATCTATTGGTAATTTTAAGCATCATTTCCCAATGGTTCGCACAGTGGGAGTGTTTGTGGATTTCTTTGAAAGGGTGTTTCCAGTGTTCTTCAGAGAATGTAGTGTCCAGATCTTTTTCCCACCTCCTAATGGCAGCTGTCTTACTAAAGGTTTGTTTAGTTTGGACGAGGTTGTGGACTAGCGATATTCCTTAAGCCGACTGGGGGGTAATTGTGTAAAAGTGCAGTGCTTTGGTTGGCACTTTCAGCTTGGGTATAGGGTGTGCCCTTAGGAAGTGGGAAATACGCATACAGGAGAACAACAAAATTTTGGGTAGTTGGTGTTCAGTCATTATTTCTTCTGCTGATTTTGGTGTTGGTCCTATAGTTAAGTCTTTTATGTGTTTTATACCCTTTGTGCGGAGTGTCGTGGTTGAGAGCATAGGAATTTTTGCCCGTAAGAAGGCTATAGGGAATTCTTATGTCGTGCGTATCTTTGTTGTCAAGTTTTTGGAGGAATCTCCATGCTTGTAGGGATACTTGTATGGAAGGCGATAGACCCCCGGTTTGTCCCCCATTACGAATGAGGTTGTGTTTCTGGTCAGGAGTAGAAATGAGCTTCGAGTTCGAGTCGAACTCATGTTCGACTCGAACATCGGCTGTTCGCAAGTTCGCTGAACAGCGAACAATTTGGGGTGTTCGCAGCAAATTCGAATGCCGTGGAACAGCCTTTAAAAGTCTAATTTTAAAGGCTTATATGCATGGTATTGTCATAAAAAGTGTTTGGGGACCTGGGTCCTGCCCCAGGGGACATGGATCAATGCAAAAAAAAAGTTTTAAAAACTGACGTTTTTTCGGGAGCAGTGATTTTAACCACTTGAGCCCCGGACCATTATGCTGCCTAAGGACCAGAGGTCTTTTTCCAATTTGGCACTGCGTCGCTTTAACTGCTAATTGCGCGGTCATGCAATGCTGTACCCAAACGAAATTTGCGTCCTTTTCTTCCCACAAATAGAGCTTTCTTTTGATGGTATTTGATCACCTCTGCGGTTTTTATTTTTTGCGCTATAAACGGAAAAAGACCGAAAATTTTGAAAAAAAATGATATTTTCTACTTTTTGTTATAAAAAAAATCCAATAAACTAAATTTTAGTCATACATTTAGGCCAAAATGTATTCGGCCACATGTCTTTGGTAAAAAAAATGTCAATAAGCGTATATTTATTGGTTTGCGCAAAAGTTATAGCGTCTACAAACTAGGGTACATTTTCTGGAATTTACACAGCTTTTAGTTTATGACTGCCTATCTCATTTCTTGAGGTGCTAAAATGGCAGGGCAGTACAAAACCCCCCCAAATGACCCCATTTTGGAAAGTAGACACCCCAAGGAAATTGCTGAGAGGCATGTTGAACCCATTGAATATTTATTTTTTTTGTCCCAAGTGATTGAAAAATGACAAAAAAAAAAAAAATATTTACAAAAAGTCGTCACTAAATGATATATTGCTCACACAGGCCATGGGCCTATGTGGAATTGCACCCCAAAATACATTTAGCTGCTTCTCCTGAGTATGGGGATACCACATGTGTGGGACTTTTTGGGAGCCTAGCCGCGTACGGGGCCCCGAAAACCAATCACCGCCTTCAGGATTTCTAAGGGTGTAAATTTTTGCTTTCACTCTTCACTGCCTATCACAGTTTCGGAGGCCATGGAATGCCCAGGTGGCACAAAACCCCCCAAAATGACCCCATTTTGGAAAGTAGACACCCCAAGCTATTTGCTGAGAGGCATATTGAGTCCATGGAATATTTTATATTTTGACACAAGTTGCGGGAAAGTGACACTTTTTTTTTTTTTTTTTTTTTTTTTTCATAAAGTTGTCACTAAATGATATATTGCTCACACAGGCCATGGGCATATGTGGAATTGCACCCCAAAATACATTTAGCTGCTTCTCCTGAGTATGGGGATACCACATGTGTGGGACTTTTTGGGAGCCTAGCCACGTACTGGACCCCGAAAACCAATCACTGCCTTCAGGATTTCTAAGGGTGAAAATTTTTGATTTCACTCTTTACTGCCTATCACAGTTTCGGAGGCCATGGAATGCCCAGGTGGCACAAAACCCCCCCAAATGACCCCATTTTGGAAAGTAGACACCCCAAGCTATTTGCTGAAAGGCATGGTGAGTATTTTGCAGCTCTCATTTGTTTTTGAAAATGAAGAAAGACAAGAAAAAACATTTTTTTTTTTTCTTTTTTCAATTTTCAAAACTTTGTGACAAAAAGTGAGGTCTGCAAAATACTCACTATACCTCTCAGCAAATAGCTTGGGGTGTCTACTTTCCAAAATGGGGTCATTTGGGGGGGGTTTGTGCCACCTGGGCATTCCATGGCCTCCGAAACTGTGATAGGCAGTGAAGAGTGAAATCAAAAATTCACGCCCTTAGAAAGCCTGAAGGCGGTGCTTGGTTTTCGGGGTCCCGTACGCGGCTAGGCTCCCAAAAAGTCTCACACATGTGGTATCCCCGTACTCAGGAGAAGCAGCAGAATGTATTTTGGGGTGTAATTTCACATATTTCCATGGCAAATTTGAGCAATATATCATTTAGTGACAACTTTGTGCAAAAAAAAAAAAAAAAAAAAAAAAATTTGTCTCTTTCCCGCAACTTGTGTCGCAATATAAAATATTCCATGGACTCGACATGCCTCTCAGCAAATAGCTTGGGGTGTCTACTTTCCAAAATGGGGTCATTTGGGGGGGTTTTGAACTGTCCTGGCATTTTATGCACAACATTTAGAAGCTTATGTCACACATCACCCACTCTTCTAACCACTTGAAGACAAAGCCCTTTCTGACACTTATTGTTTACATGAAAAAGTTTTTTTTTTTTTGCAAAAAAATTACTTTGAACCCCCAAACATTATATATTTTTTTAAAGCAAATGCCCTACAGATTAAAATGGTGGGTGTTTCATTTTTTTTTTTCACACAGTAATTGCGCAGCGATTTTTCAAACGCATTTTTTGGGGAAAAAACACACTTTTTTTAATTTTAATGCACTAAAACACGCTATATTGCCCAAATGTTTGATGAAATAAAAAAGATGATCTTAGGCCGAGTACATGGATACCAAACATGACATGCTTTAAAATTGCGCACAAACGTGCAGTGGCAACAAAATAAATACATGTTTAAAAGCCTTCAAAAGCCTTTACAGGTTACCACTTTAGATTTACAGAGGAGGTCTACTGGAAAAATTACTGCACTCGATCTGGCCTTCGCGGTGATACCTCACATGCATGGTGCAATTGCTGTTTATGTTTGACGACAGACCGCCGCTTGCGTTCGCCTTAGCGCGAGAGCAGGGGGCGACAGGGGTGTTTTTTTTTTTTGTTTTTTTTTTCTTTATTATTTTTTTGCTTTTTTAATCTTACTTTTAAACTGTTCCTTTCATATTTTTTTTTTTAATCATTTTTATTGTTATCTCGGGGAATGTAAATATCCCCTATGATAGCAATAGGTAGTGACAGGTACTCTTTTTTGAAAAAATTGTGGTCTATTAGACCCTAGATCTCTCCTCTGCCCTCAAAGCATCTGACCACACCAAGATCGGTGTGATAAAATGCTTCCCCAATTTCCCAATGGCGCTATTTACATCTGGCGAAATCTAAGTCATGAAATACTCGTAGCTTCCGGTTTCTTAGGCCATAGAGATGTTTGGAGCCACTCTGGTCTCTGATCAGCTCTATGGTCAGCTGGCTGAATCACCGGCTGCATTCTCAGGTTCCCTGTTGAGACAGGAGAGCCAGAGAAAAACACGGAAGACGGTGGGGGGGGGGGGGGCATTCCCTCCCACGGCTTGTAAAAGCAGTCTAGAGGCTAATTAGCCGCTAGGATTGCTTTTACATGAAAGCCGACCGCTGGCTGAAAAGAATGATACCAAGATGATACCTAAACCTGCAGGCATCATTCTGGTATAACCACTCAAAGTCGTGAATGGCGTACCTGAAGACAAAAAATGGTTAACAATGGTTAACAATAAAGCACAGTAAACAGTAAAGTATAAATAATTACATACCTGAAAAACAAACATGATAAAACATAATAACAATAACAATAACAATAAAACATTGCAGAATAGAATACAGTAAAAAAGAGCAGAACAATAGAGAGAGAGAATAGAGAGAGAGAGAACAATAAAACAACAACTATTTTTTTTTATTTCATATTTTTTTTTTTTTTTACACTTTTTTTGTAACTAACTTTTATAACGGTAACCGGTTCCAGGTTCGGGTCTCTCAAAATGCGATGGCATCTTGGGAGACCCTGTGAAAGTGTGCCTAGTCTGTGCAATGCTGTACCCTACGCTAATACTCAACTAGTGAATGGTAGCGTTCAAAACATTCACCAATGCAAAGACCAGGATTGTCAGGACAGGAGGGACAATAATAGCGGGTGTCACGCCTATATCCGCGCTTGCTGCAGACACGACATCTTTTTTGGGGGGTTCGTTGGGTAGGGGTACTCGGGAGGACATAAAAATGCCTCTCATGCAGCCGACTGCATTTGATTGGGGATGTGAATGGGGGAAGTACGGGCGCTGCAGAAGCGGTGGGTTCCCAATTAGGATTGGCGAATGCAGCAGGAAGGGCACTATGGGCACGATGGGCCTGTGTTTGTCTTTTTGGTGGCAGCGGGACACTACTTGTGCTTGCCACCTCACCAGCTTGAACTGCACTTATGGGACTCGCCACGTCACCAAGTGTTACTGCAGTGCTGGTTTGACTATGACCGGGGTGTACTAGGCCGCTGGCACTTGCCAGTTCACCAAAACGCTACCAAAAAACGTTAGCGATCGCAGGGATCAGGCCTGACTCTGCGAACGCTGCAGTTATACGTTTAGTGTTTTGTAAGTGTCAGTGATCGATCGATACTGCACTTGGGTGGGCTGGGCCGGGCCGGGCGGAGGGGCAAAACGCAGGTGCTAGCAGGTATCTGGGCTGATCCCGCTAACACTGCGTTTTTGGGAACCCTAAACTGCTGGTGACGCTAGTATAGATCTGATCGGATCAGATATTGATCCGTTCAGATACTATACCACTAAGGGAGGCGTATGCTGCGTGCGTGGGTATTAGTGGTACTGGCGCTAACCTGACGCTGCCTGGGGCTGGTGCTTGCCAGTTCACCAAAACGCTACAAAAAAAACTGTTAGCGATCGCAGGGATCAGGCCTGACTCTGCGAACGCTGCAGTTATGCGTTTAGTGTTTTGTAAGTGTCAGTGATCGATCGATACTGCACTTGGGTGGGCTGGGCTGGGCCGGGCGGAGGGGCAAAACGCAGGTGCTAGCAGGTATCTGGGCTGATTCCGCTAACACTGCGTTTTTGGGAACCCTAAACTGCTGGGGACGCTAGTATAGATCTGATCGGATCAGATATTGATCCGTTCAGATACTATACCACTAAGGGAGGTGTACGGTGCGTGCGTGGGTGTTAGCGCTACTGGCGCTAACCTGACGCCTGGGGCTGGTGCTTGCCAGTTCACCAAAACGCTACCAAAAAAACTGTTAGCGATCGCAGGGATCAGGCCTGACTCTGCGAACGCTGCAGTTATGCGTTTAGTGTTTTGTAAGTGACAGTGATCGATCGATACTGCACTTGGGTGGGCTGGGCGGAGGCACAAAATGCAGGTGCTAGCAGGTATCTGGGCTGATCCCGCTAACACTGCGTTTTTGGGAACCCTAAACTGCTGGGGACGCTAGTATAGATCTGATCGGATCAGATATTGATCCGATCAGATACTATACCACTAAGGGAGGCGTATGCTGCATGCGTGGGTGTTAGCGGTACTGGCGCTAATCTGACGCTGCCTGGGGCGACGCATATCACCGCCGGGCGATCAGGGGGCTAAACCTTTATTTGGTAATAAACGGCGGGTGCCCTGACACTATAAAAAATAAACGAACTAACCAGCGTCACCCGTAACAGTTATACGGTGATCAGTGGTGAAAGGGTTAACTAGGGGGCAATCAAGGGGTTAAAACATTTATTAGGTAGTATATGGGGGTCCCTGACGCTATAAAACGCTGACGGCGAACCTAAATATTTACCTCACTAACTAGCGTCACCAGCGACACTAATACAGCGATCAGAAAAATGATCGCTTAGTGACACTGGTGACAGGGGGTGATCAAGGGGTTAAAACTTTATTAGGGGGGGTTAGGGGGGTACCCTAGACCTAAAGGGGGGTAATACTCACTGTCCCAACACTGTAACTGTCACAAACTGACACTATGCAGTAATCAGAAAAAAACAAAAAAAAAACAAAAAAAACTGCTGGTGTCAGTTTGTGACAGGGGGGGGGGGGGGTGATTGGGGGGGGATCGGGGGGCGATCGGGGGGGGGATCGGGGTGTTTTGTGTGCCTGGCATGTTCTACTGTGTGTGTGTGTGTTGGTGCACTCACATTGATGTCTTCTCTCCTCGGGCCGGAACGGAAAATACCGACCCGAGGGGAGATGACATCACTTCCTTTGCTGCTGTTTAGCATACAGCAGCAAAGGAGTGTTTTCATTGGCCGGCGGCGATCGCGAGGGGGGGGCCACGAACGGATGGTCTCCCCCTCATCACCGATCGCCGCTGGACAAAAGACGACCGCCTCGGGCACCGGGGGGGGGTCCGATCGGACCCCCCACCCGCGGAAGGCAAATCACGTACCCTGTACGTGATTTTGCCTGTCCGTGCCACTTTGCCGACGTACATCGGCGTGAGGCGGTCGTCAAGTGGTTAATAATGCTTAAAGTGAAACAATAAAAGTGTAATATCCCTTTAAATTTCGTAGCTGGGGGGGTGTCTATAGTATGCCTGTAAAGGGGCGCATGTTTCCCGTGTTTAGAACAGTCTGACAGCAAAATGACATTTCAAAGGAAAAAAAGTCATTTAAAACTACTCGCAGCTATTAATGAATTGCCGGTCCGACAATACACATAGAAGTTCATTGATAAAAACAGCATGGGAATTCCCCACAGGGGAACCCCGAACCAAAATTTAAAAAAAAAAATGACGTGGGGGTCCCCCTAAATTCCATACCAGGCCCTTCAGGATTGGTATGGATATTAACGGGAACCCCGGCCAAATTTTTTTAAAAAAATGATGTGGGGGTCCCCCTAAATTCCATACCAGGCCCTTCAGGTCTGGTATGGATATTAAGGGGAACCCCGTGCCAAAATTTTAAAAAAAATGGCGTGGGGTCCCCCCAAAAATCCATACCAGACCCTTATCAGACCCTTATCTGAGCACACAACCTGGCAGGCCACAGGAAAAGAGGGGGGATGAGAGAGCGCCCCCCCGAACCGTACCAGGCCACATGCCCTCAACATTGGGAGGGTGTTTTGGGGTAGCCCCCCAAAACACCTTGTCCCCATGTTGATGAGGACAAGGGCCTCATCCCCACAACCCTGGCCAGTGATTGTGGGGGTCTGCAGGCGGGGGCTTATCGGAATCTGTAAGCCCCCTTTAACCACTTCAGCCCCGGAAGGTTTTACCCCCTTCCTGACCAGAGCACTTTTTACAATTCGGCACTGCGTCGCTTTAACTGCTAATTGCGCGGTCATGCAATGCTGTACCCAAACGAAATTTCCGTCCTTTTCTTCCCACAAATAGAGCTTTCTTTTGATGGTATTTGATCACCTCTGCCGTTTTTATTTTTTGCACTATACACGGAAAAAGACCGAAAATTTTGAAAAAAAATGATATTTTCTACTTTTTGTTCTAAAAAAAATCCAATAAACTCAATTTTAGTCATACATTTAGGCCAAAATGTATTCGGCCACATGTCTTTGGTAGAAAAAATGTCAATAAGTGTATATTTATTGGTTTGCGCAAAAGTTATAGCGCCTACAAACTAGGGTACATTTTCTGGAATTTACACAGCCTTTAATTTATGACTGCCTATGTCGTTTCTTGAGGTGCTAAAATGGCAGGGCAGTACAAAACCCCCACAAATGACCCCATTTTGGAAAGTAGACACCCCAAGGAATTTGCTGAGAGGCATGTTGAGCCCATTGAATATTCATTTTTTTTGTCCCAAGTGATTGAATAATGACAAAAAAAAAAAAAAATTACAAAAAGTTGTCACTAAATGATATATTGCTCACACAGGCCATGGGCATATGTGGAATTGCACCCCAAAATACATTTAGCTGCTTCTCCTGAGTATGGGGATACCACATGTGTGGGACTTTTTGGGAGCCTAGCCGCGTACGGGGCCCCGAAAACCAATCACTGCCTTCAGGATTTCTAAGGGCGTACATTTTTGATTTTACTCCTCACTACCTATCACAGTTTTGAAGGCCATAAAATGCCCAGATGGCATAAAACCCCCCCAAATGACCCCATTTTGGAAAGTAGACACCCCAAGCTATTTGCTTTGAGGCATGTTGAGTCCATGGAATGTTTTATATTTTGACACAAGTTGCGGGAAAGTGACAAATTTTTTTTTTTTTTTTTGCACAAAGTTGTCACTAAATGATATATTGCTCACACAGGCCATGGGCATATGTGGAATTGCACCCCAAAATACATTTAGCTGCTTCTCCTGAGTACGGGGATACCACATGTGTGGGACTTTTTGGGAGCCTAGCCACGTACGGGGCCCCAAAAACCAATCACTGCCTTCAGGATTTCTAAGGGCGTACATTTTTGATTTTACTCCTCACTACCTATCACAGTTTCGGAGGCCATGGAATGCCCAGGTGGCACAAACCCCCCCCCAAATGACCCCATTTTGGAAAGTAGACACCCCAAGCTATTTGCTGAGAGGCATGGTGAGTATTTTTCAGCTCTCATTTGTTTTTGAAAATAAAGAAAGACGAGAAAAAAAATTTTTTTTTTTCTTTTTTCAATTTTCAAAACTTTGTGACAAAAAGTGAGGTCTGCAAAATACTCACTATACCTCTCATCAAATAGCTTGGGGTGTCTACTTTCCAAAATGGGGTCCTTTGGGGGGGTTTTTTGCCACCTGGGCATTCCATGGCCTCCGAGACTGTGATAGGCAGTGAAGAGTGAAATCAAAAATTTACGGCCTTAGAAAGCCTGAAGGCGGTGCTTGGTTTTCGGGGTCCCGTACGCGGCTAGGCTCCCAAAAAGTCTCATACATGTGGTATCCCCGTACTCAGGAGAAGCAACAGAATGTATTTTGGGGTGTAATTTCACATATTCCCATGGCATGTTTGAGCAATATATCATTTAGTGACAACTTTGCGCAAAAAAAAATAAAAAAAATAAAAAATTGTCTCTTTCCCGCAACTTGTGTCACAATATAAAATATTCCATGGACTCGACATGCCTCTCAGCAAATAGCTTAGGGTGTCTACTTTCCAAAATGGGGTCATTTGGGGGGGTTTTGAACTGTCCTGGCATTTTATGCACAACATCTAGAAGCTTATGTCACACATCACCCACTCTTCTAACCACTTGAAGACAAAGCCCTTTCTGACACTTTTTGATTACATAAAAAAATAATTTTTTTTTGCAAGAAAATTACTTTGAACCCCCAAACATTATATATTTTTTTAAAGCAAATGCCCTACAGATTAAAATGGTGGGTGTTTCATTTTTTTTTTTCACACAGTATTTGCGCAGCGATTTTTCAAACGCATTTTTTGGGGAAAAAACACACTTTTTTAAATTTTAATGCACTAAAACACACTATATTGCCCAAATGTTTGATGAAATAAAAAAGATGATCTTAGGCCGAGTACATGGATACCAAACATGACATGCTTTAAAATTGCGCACAAACGTGCAGTGGCGACAAACTAAATACATTTTTAAAAGCCTTTAAAAGCCTTTACAGGTTACCACTTTAGATTTACAGAGGAGGTCTACTGCTAAAATTACTGCCCTCGATCTGACGTTCGCGGTGATACCTCACATGCATGGTGCAATTGCTGTTTACATTTGACGCCAGACCGACGCTTGCGTTCGCCTTAGCGCGAGAGCAGGGGGGACAGGGGTGCTTTTTTTTTTTTTTTCTTTATTATTATTATTTTTTTATCTTATTTTTAAACTGTTCCTTTCATTTTTTTTTTAAATCATTTTTATTGTTATCTCAGGGAATGTAAATATCCCCTATCATAGCAATAGGTAGTGACAGGTACTCTTTTTTGCAAAAATTGGGGTCTATTAGACCCTAGATTTCTCCTCTGCCCTCAAAGCATCTGACCACACCAAGATCGGTGTGATAAAATGCTTTCCCAATTTCCCAATGGCGCTGTTTACATCCGGCGAAATCTAAGTCATAAAATGCTCGTAGCTTCCGGTTTCTTAGGCCATAGAGATGTTTGGAGCCACTCTGGTCTCTGATCAGCTCTATGGTCAGCTGGCTGAATCACCAGCTGCATTCTCAGGTTCCCTGTTGAGACAGGAGAGCCAGAGAAAAACACGGAAGACGTTGGGGGGGGCATTCCCTCCCACTGCTTGTAAAAGCAGTCTAGAGGCTAATTAGCTGCTAGGATTGCTTTTACATGAAAGCCAATCGCTGGCTGAAAAGAATGATACCAAGATGATACCTAAACCTGCAGGCATCATTCTGGTATAACCACTCAAAGTCGTGAATGGCGTACCTGAAGACAAAAAAAGGTTAACAATAAAGCACAGTAAACGGTAAGGTATAAAAAATTGCATATCTGAAAAGCAAGCATGATAAAACATAACAACAATAAAACATTGCAGAATAGAATACAGTAAAAAAGAGCAGAACAATAGAGAGAGAATAGAGAGAGAGAGAACAGTAAAACGACAACTATTTTTTTTTTATTTTATATTTTTGTTTGTGTTTTTTTTTTTTTTTACACTTTTTTTTTGTAACTAACTTTTATAACTGTAACCAGTTCCAGGTTCGGGTCTCTCAAAATGCGATGGCATCTTGGGAGACCCTGTGAAAGTGTGCCTAGTCTGTGCAATGCTGTACCCTACGCTAATACTCAACTAGTGAATGGTAGCGTTCAAAACATTCACCAATGCAAAGACCAGGATTGTCAGGACAGGAGGGACAATAATAGCGGGTGTCACGCCTATATCCGCGCTTGCTGCAGACACAACATCTTTTTTGGGGGGGTTCGTTGGGTAGGGGTACTCGGGAGGACATAAAGAAAATGCCTCTCATGCAGCCGACAGCATTTGGTTGGGGATGTGAATGGGGGAAGTACGGGCGCTGCAGAAGCGGTGGGTTCCCAATTAGGATTGGCGAATGCAGCAGGAAGGGCACTATGGACACGACGGGCCTGTGTTTGTCTTCTTGGTGGCAGCGGGACACTACTTGTGCTTGCCACCTGACCAGCTTGAACTGCACTTATGGGACTCGCCACGTCACCAAGTGTTACTGCAGTGCTGGTTTGACTACGACCGGGGTGTACTAGGCTGCTGGTGCTTGCCAGTTCACCAAAACGCTACCAAAAAAACTGTTAGCGATCGCAGGGATCAGGCCTGACTCTGCGAACGCTGCAGTTATGCATTTAGTGTTTTGTAAGTGTCAGCGATCGATCGATACTGCACTTGGGTGGGCTGGGCTGGGCCGGGCGGAGGGGCAAAACGCAGGTGCTAGCAGGTATCTGGGCTGATCCCGCTAACACTGCGTTTGTGGGAACCCTAAACTGCTGGGGACGCTAGTATAGATCTGATCAGATCAGATATTGATCCGATCAGATACTATACCACTAAGGGAGGTGTACGGTGCGTGCGTGGGTGTTAGCGGTACTGGCGCTAACCTGACGCTGCCTGGGGCTGGTGCTTGCCAGTTCACCAAAACGCTACCAAAAAAACTGTTAGCGATCGCAGGGATCAGGCCTGACTCTGCGAACGCTGCAGTTATGCGTTTAGTGTTTTGTAAGTGTCAGTGATCGATCGATACTGCACTTGGGTGGGCTGGGCTGGACCGGGCGGAGGGGCAAAACGCAGGTGCTAGCAGGTATCTGGGCTGATCCCGCTAACACTGCGTTTGTGGGAACCCTAAACTGCTGGGGACGCTAGTATAGATCTGATCAGATATTGATCCGATCAGATACTATACCACTAAGGGAGGTGTATGGTGCGTGCGTGGGTGTTAGCGGTACTGGCGCTAACCTGACGCTGCCTGGGGCTGGTGCTTGCCAGTTCACCAAAACGCTACCAAGAAAACTGTTAGCGATCGCAGGGATCAGGCCTGACTCTGTGAACGCTGCAGTTATGCGTTTAGTGTTTTGTAAGTGACAGTGATCGATCGATACTGCACTTGGGCTGGGCCGGGCGGAGGGGAAGAACGCAGGTGCTAGGGGGTATCTGGGCTGATCCCGCTAACACTGCGTTTTTGGGAACCCTAAACTGCTGGGGACACTAGTATAGATCTGATCGGATCAGATATTGATCCGTACAGATACTATACCACTAAGGGAGGCGTATGCTGCGTGCGTGGGTGTTAGCGGTACTGGCGCTAATCTGACGCTGCCTGGGGCGACGCATATCACCGCCGGGCGATCAGGGGCTAAACCTTTATTCGGTAATAAACGGCGGGTCCCCTGACACTATAAAAAATAAACGAACTAACCAGCGTCACCCGTAACGGTTATACGGTGATCAGTGGTGAAGGGGTTAACTAGGGGGCAATCAAGGGGTTAAAACATTTATTAGATAGTATATGGGGGTCCCTGTCACTATAAAACGCTGACGGCGAACCTAAATATTTACGTTCCTAACTAGCGTCACCAGCGACACTAATACAGCGATCAGAAAAATGATCGCTTAGTGACACTGGTGACAGGGGGTGATCAAGGGGTTAAAACTTTATTAGGGGGGGTTAGGGGGGTATCCTAGACCTAAAGAGGGGTAATACTCACTGCCCTAACACTGTAACTGTCACAAACTGACACCATGCAGTAATCAGAAAAAAAAAAAATACTGCTTGCTGTCAGTTTGTGACAGGGGGGGGTGATTGGGGGGGGATCGGGGGGCGATCGGGGGGGGGATCGGGGGTGTAAAGTATGCCTGGCATGTTCTACTGTGTGTGTGTGTGTGTGTTGTGCACTTACATGTCTTCTCTCCTCGGCGCTGGGACGGAAACTGCCAAGCCGAGGAGAGATGACATCACATCCTCTGCCTGTGTGAAACTACACACAGGCAGGGGAGGATTCCGATTGGCTGGGAGCGATCGCGAGGGGGGGGCCACGATCGGATGGTCTCCCCCTCGCCTCCCGACGCTCCCAGTCAAATGCCGACCGCCGCTGGCACCGGGGGGGGTCCGGTCGGACCACCCGCCCGCGGGAGGCAGATCACGTACAGGTACGTGATTCTGCCTGCCCGCGCCATTCTGCCAACGTATATATACGTTAGGCGGTCGGCAAGTGGTTAACAAGGGGACCCCCAGATCCCTGCCCTCCCCCTGTGTGAAATGGTAAGGGGTAAAAGTACCCCTACCATTTCACTAAAAAACTGTCAAAAATGTTAAAAATGACAAGAGACAGTTTTTGACAATTCCTTTATTTAAATGCTTCTTCTTTCTTCTTTCTTCTATCTTCCTTCATCTTCTTTTTCTTCTGGTTCTTCTGGTTCTTCCTCCGGTGTTCTCGTCCAGCATCTCCTCCGCGGCGTCTTCTTCCCTTCTTCTCCTCAGGCTCCGCATTCATGGCATGGAGGGAGGCTCTCGCTCCTCTCTTCATCTTCTTCTCTTCATCTTCTTGTCTTCATCTTCTTTTCAGGCCGCTCCGCATCCATGTTGGCATGAAGGGAGGCTCCCGCTGTGTGACGCTTCTCCTCTTCTGACGGTTCTTAAATAATGGGGGGCGGGGCTACCCAGTGACCCCGCCCTCCTCTGACCCATGGGGGCATGACGGGACTTCCCTGTGTCATTCCCCGTGAAGTAAGAGGGGGCGGGGTCACCGGGTGGCCTCGCCCCCGTTATTTAAGAACCGTCAGAAGAGGAGAAGCATCACACAGCAGGAGCCTCCCTCCATGCCACCATGGATGCGGAGCGGCCCGGAGAAGAAGATGAAGAAGAGAGGAAGATGAAGAAGAGAAGAAGATGAAGAGAAGAGTGGGAGCCTCCCTCCATGCCATCATGGATGCGGAGCGGCCCGAGGAGAAGAAGGGAAAAAGACGCCACAGAGGAGATGCTGGATGAGAACACCGGAGGAAGAACCAGAAGAGCCAGAAGAACCAGAAGAAGAAGATGGAGGGAAAAAATGATGGAAGATAGAAGATAGAAGAAAGAAGAAAGAAGAAGCATTTAAATAAAGGAATTGTCAAAAACCATCTCTTGTCATTTTTAACATTTTTGACAGTTTTTTAGTGAAATGGTGGGGGTACAATACCCCCTTACCATTTCACACAGAGGGGAGGGCCGGGATCTGGGGGTCCCCTTGTTAAAGGGGGCTTCCAGATTCCGATAAGTCCCCCACCCACAGACCCCCACAACCACCAGCCAGGGTTGTGGGGATGAGGCCCTTGTCCTCATCAACATGGGGACAAGGTGTTTTGGGGGGCTACCCCAAAGCACCCTCCCAATGTTGAGGGCATGTGGCCTGGTACGGTTCAGGTGGGGGGGGCGCTCTCTCGTCCCCCCCTCTTTTCCTGCGGCCTGCCAGATTGCGTGCTTGGATAAGGGTCTGGTATGGATTTTTGGGGGGACCCCACGCCGTTTTTTAATTTTAGCACGGGGTTCCCCTTAAAATCCAAACCAGACCTGAAGGGTCTGGTATAGATTTTGAGGGGGACCCCACGTCATTTTTTTTTTATTTTGGTCAGGGTTCCCCTTAATATCCATACCAGACCTGAAGGGCCTGGTATGGAATTTAGGAGGACCCCCCACGTCATTTTTTTTTTCATTTTGGTTCGGGGTTACCCTGTGGGGAATTCCCATGCTGTTTTTATCAATGAACTTCTATGCGTATTGTCGGACCGGCAATGCATTAATAGCCGCAAGCAGTTTTAAATGACTATTTTTCCTTTGAAATGTCATTTTGCTGTCAGACTGTTCTAAACACGGGAAACATGCGCACCTTTACAGGCATACTATAGACACCCCCCAGGTACGAAGTTTAAAGGGATATTACACTTTTATTGTTTCACTTTAAGCATTATTAAAATCACTGCTCCCGAAAAAACGGCCATTTTTTAAAACTTTTTTGCATTGATCCATGTCCCCTGGAGCAGGACCCAGGTCCCCAAACACTTTTTATGACAATAACTTGCATATAAGCCTTTAAAATTAGCACTTTTGATTATTCATGTTCGTGTCCCATAGACTTTAATGGTGTTCGAACCAATTTTTTTCCTGTTCGCATGTTCTGGTGCGAACCGAACAGGGGGGTGTTTGGCTCATCCCTAGTCGGGAGTGATGATCTTTCTATTTCTACCCACAGTGGACCGTCTGTGGTGTGGAACCAGTGTTTGAGCTGGTCTAGTCTCGCTGCCCATAGGTAATCGGGAATATCCGCAAAACCCGCACCTCCTTCACTTTTATGTGGGAGAAGATTGCTTCAAGGTCACCTAGCTCTTTTGCCTCCCCATGTCAATTTCCATATGGTTTTGGACAGTGTACAGTGGTAGTGGGGTGGAATAGGGATTGGCAGGGAGCTGAACAAGTAAAGGATTTGTGGGAGGATAGACATTTTAAATGCAGCTATTTTACCTAGCCAGAATAGTTCTCTTGTGGAGATGTCTGTGAGTTGTTGTTCAATTTTGGTTATGAACGGTTGAAGGTTGGCATCTGCTAAGGATGTAGTGGTAATAATCAGGGTAATACCTAGGTACGAGACACCCTTTTTACTCCATGATAATGGTAGAGTGTCTTGTAGTGATTTTTTTTGTGGTATGGGAGACTCTGACGTGTAGTATCAGGGATCTGTTGAAATTGACTTTGTAGTAAGATACTGCACCAAAGTCTATCAGAATTTTGTGGGCCTGTGGGAGGGAGGTGTGTGGGTGTGTCAATAAGAGGATGACATCATCAGCAAATACGTTTTTAACGTGTTTGTCATATCCGAAGATAAAGCCCTTAATATTAGTGTTCTAATGGTCTCAGCTAGGGGTTCTATCATTAAATTAAATATTGTGGGGGGTGAAAGAGGGCATCCCCGGCGAGGGCCATTGGTAATTTTAAATGGTTTGGATAGGAGACCCGAAGTATAAACTTGTGCTGATGGGCAAGAATAAAGAGCCAATATAGCTGTGAGAATCGGACCTTTGAAGCCGAATTTGGCCAGCACCATTTCCATATAAATCCAATGAACCCTATCGAATGCCTTCTCTGCATTTATAGATAGCAGCAGAGAAGGCGTTCGTGTTTGAACAGCATGATGAATAACATTGATGATACGTCTAGTAGCATCTGACGTTTGACTCCCCCTCACAAATCCCTACTTGTCACGCTTTATGATGAAGGGAACAATATCCGATAATCTCTTGGCTAGTAGTTTTGCATATATTTTGATGTCTGAGTTTAGAAGGGATATTGACCTAAAGTTGGCTGGTGTGGTGGGATATTTTCCTGGTTTGGGTAGAGTGACAATGTGGCTCTCAGCATCTCCTGTGCATATGCTAGGATTTCTTCGAATGTTTTGAAATATTAATTTGCGAAACCATCTGGCCCCAGTGACTTGCCATTTGGTAATGTCTTTGTGATGTTTTCTTTTTCTTGGGTGGAAAATGGAGCATTCACCTGTCTAAGTTGATCTCCTGTCAATGATTGCTATTATGTGCTATTATTTGCCACTCTGGGGCAGTTCCCCTTTTTTAGGGTGCTTTTGGCAAATGCTTCTGTGGAGACAGTCGTTCTCCACACCTGCACACTGGACACTTCCATCATCCAGCGCATCCGCCTACTTCCGTGCCATCGGTCGTGTCGACGTCTGACGTCACCGCGCAATGCGCGGTGACGCCGGGCGCCGCATCGACTGGGGGATTTCCATTGGAGATGGATATGGGACTGGATTTGTGGCACAGTTGATCTGAGGAGATGTCAGATGACGATCTCTGGCACCTGTGTCCACTCTCCACTAACCTTAGTGAATTCTCTGATTGGCTATTTTGTGATCCCTGGGCGTATATATGCCTGTATGTGTGAGCAGTCATTGCTACACAGCCAGGAAATGCCAGGGATCCATGTGAATGTTTATCCACATCTATATTACAGGTATTGGCTACTGCAGTACTCATTTCTCTTTTTTACTTTTTGTACCTTTACATTACAATGTCTCTCTATGGGCAGTGACATGTTGATGTCTACCTAGCCCAATAGAGGACTGCCTATACCTCTCATGTTATTTTCTTTTTCTCTTATTCTTACACACTCTTTTGTTTCATTTCCTATGAGATATCCATCTCCACCTGATAGGGATATCCCCGTGAGCATTGGTGGACCGCTTCGGTGCAACCATTGGACCTGCTCTCATTCACATAGCTGTTATTTTTCCAGCCTGCACTTCAACTATATGGGAGTGATTTTTTTTTTTTTATTCTCCCAAAATATATGAATATACTTTGGCAAAACAGCTTAATAATACCCAAGGCCTGATGTCTTGTCTACTGACGTGTATTGTTAAATCACCGATATGTAAGTACAAGTCATTTTCACTCTATTTATTACATGTACCATATTGTTGCTATGACCAACCAGTTTTCTTTAATTATATGCTATCACACTTTTGATATACTACCCCCTATATCTTTTTTCAATAGAAATGGAACAGCACGAAGAAGGAAATATACATGTCCCCAAAAAAATCCCCCTTTTGCTTTCCGAAACATGTTGGGTACCTTGGCACACATGTTCCACTAATCTGACTCTCTGTCTTGATCTGTGGCATGCTCCAAGATCAGCGGCTGTTTCATCTCCAGTGTCAGGTGTTTCATTTTATTGTTTTTAGGTGATTTTTGTACAGTTATTTTTGTATTGTATATAATCTTTGTAATAATAAAGTTTATACTTTTTATACAACTTTTGGGTATACCCGCATTGTACTTCTCTCTGTGTCCACAGTACCCTTGGGGCCAAACTCTTTTTCTACATGTTCTTTTTTAGGATGTGACACAGAGTGTTGGGTTCCCCATATACCCCTGGTTGGTTTCAACTTCTCTATCTTTTCCTTTTGTTCCGTCAATGATGGGAGTTGCAATTTCTGTAGAAAGTGTTGTATTGTGGTGGTTGTTGTTGGTTGTGGGTTTGATGTAGCTGTATGGAGATTGTACAGTGCCCCGTAGTCATCTGCAAATTTATTCGCTATCTCCTGTGGGTTGGTGATTTTGTGGTGTAGGGTGTTATGTGTCAGATATGCTATTCTAGATTTTGTGCAGGCAGCCCTGATTCTACTAGCCAGGTATTTCCCTTCTCTATTTGCGTTAGCATAAGAGTTCAGTTGTAGGCTTCTTAGATGTTTGTCATATTGTTGTGTGAAGAGCTCCCTTAGGTTTACTCTGAGTTTAGAAAGTGTATTTGCTATAGCTATGGTAGGGGAATTTTTGTTTTGAGATTCCACCATTTTTATGTCAGATAATAATTGGTTAATTTTAGTGGTATGTAGTTTTTTTTTCTCTGGCCCCTAATTGATCCAGTATGCCTCTCATATACGCTTTGTGAGCCTTCCATAGAGTGAATGGGTCTATCATGGGTGTGCTATTGTTGTAGAAGAATTCCTGGAGATGCTGAGAATGCACTGGGAGAGTTTGGGGTTCTTGTAGGAGCCTAACATTGCAGCGCCAGATGAGGGAGAGACACCCTTTTCAGCAATGGTCATGGAAATTGCGGCATGGTCAGACCATGTGATATCATATATCCGAGTAGTATGAACACATTGAAGCCACTTATCAGTAAGAAACATATCTATTCGAGAGTACGAACAGTGCCTAGTGGAAAAAAAAGTGTAATCTCTCTCGTTGGCATGAAGACATCTCCATGCATTGAACAGTTCTTGTTCGTGTAGAAGATTATGGAGGGTAGCTGATCTTTTTGGTTTGTATGTGGTAGTGTCCAGATTGGGATCCACTATAAGGTTGAAATCACCTCCTATGATAAGATTTCCATATTGCATGGATTTGGTTCTCCGGAGTACTCTCCTTAGAAAGCAGATTTGATGATTGTTTGGGGCATACAATGTGACAAGCGTGTACGGATTGGAGTTAATGTCCCCAGTTACTATGACATATCTGCCCCCTGCATCTATGAATGTCTCTTTGAGTTGGAAAGATAAAGAGCTTCTCAAGGCTAGCATCAGGCGTGCATGCCATAAACACATGTGGATACTCTCTGTGTGTATATTTTGGGTTTTTTTTGTTGTTAAAAATGGGTCTCCTGTACACAGAGAACATCCGCTCTTTGCTTACAGGCCTCTTTCCATACTGAGAATCATTTGGCCGGGTGGTTCAGGCCTTTGGCATTTATTGATAGGCAGGTGATGGTCATTTATGGTGGTGGGAGATGTGATGATTGGTAGTGTGGTGTAACTACTCACTGTGTTCATGTGTTCTGGTGGTGGTATCCTCCTTGAGTTGACTCAGGGTGTCTTGAGACTCGTCCTCAGCATTGGGTGACAGTACCCTGCGGTGAAGATTTCTGTGTGCAAAAAGCTTGTAACAAAAAGAACAAAAAAGACAAAAAGCATAGAAAGTTAACTGTGGGTTCATAAAAAGAATCTTACAACGGATCCACATGCAGACATAGCTGCTGAACGTGTTAACGGGGTTAAAGGAGAATAAATTGTAGCCTCCTGTTACCAGAGAGATATGTGGATATTTCTGTGATTCTGTTATGAGCTGCCACTGGCATGTTTTTTGTTGGCATGCTTATTTGACACCACTTGCCATTTGTTTTGGAGTAACTGCGGCTGTGAAGCAGAGTTGTGTTGTAGGGCTTGGTCTGGGAGTATCCCCCATTAGCGCAGGACTCCGATAACATCCTCCATTGTCGTGATGGTTTTTGTGGTCCCATTGTGGGTGATGGAGAGGGTTGCAGGGTACTTCCATTTGTGTGAAATTTTGTGGTTTCTTAAGGCCTTGGTGATGGTCGCCAAGTTGCGGCGTCTCTGTAGTGTGTGCCTGGAGAGATCTGGTAGTTGTTGTATGTCAGTGTACTGTGGAGGGATATTGTTGGGCCTGCGTGCTGCCTGCAGGATCTGTTCCTTCACATGGTAGAAGTGGACCCTTAGTAGTACGTCTCTCTGGGTACCCTCTGGAAGGAAGGACGGCTTGGGTATTTTGTGGATTCTGTCCACTATGAGGTCCTGTGTGGTCAGCGCGGAACCCAAAGTGGAGAACAAAGCATGTGCATACTGTAGGAGGTGAGTTGCTGGTACAGACTCTGGGACACCCCTCAGCTTTATATTGTTCATCCTGGATCTGTCCTCGAGTTCTGCGACCTTATCTTTCAGCCATGATATATCCTCTCCCTGGGCCGCATGTGTGTCCACCATAGTGTTGTATGTAGATGAATACTCCTCCATCTGTTGTTCTACTCTGTCCAATATGACCCCAATAGCCTGCACCTCTTTGTGGCATTGATTGATCCCCTTGACCATATCAGATTGGAGGGAGGATCTGAGTGAGATCAGCATTTCTTTGAGCATGATGTCTGATATGGGTCTGTCAGCAGTGGGGAAGTCCGCTATGAGGTCAGTCATTTGTTGGGCCTGAGCAGTGTTGTTCCCTGGTGGCTCGCTTACCTCCATGTCCTGGTTGCTGTGTGGCCTGACAAGAGATTCTATCCTTTGTTTGGACATGGCCGGGCTCCTTGTAGATGGGTTGTGTTTGTCTAAGGACGATCCGCTATGCAGGCGGTCTCGTATGGGCAGTTTCTGGGGCCCTCCATGTCTGTTAATGTGGATCGTGGCCCTGTCCTTTTGCCATTGTGTGTGTGAGTCACCTCCATTTTGTGGAAGCCCACAGGACTTCAGCGAGAAGAAGCTGGGCATTTTATGCGGCTGCAGCAGGTTTCTCCTGCACCTCGGCATTCCCAAGCTGCTTGGAAGTCCAGCTGGGGTGTTTATGGCTGTGGATGGGCTCAGTGTGCTCCGATGTTTTTGGATCTTTCCAGAGGCCGAGCGGAGCTCTCACAGCTCAGACACAACATCTTAGAAAATATGGTTGAAAACTGGTTGAGGCACATTGAAGTTCCTTTGTGCACCTTGATACTTGTCTTTAGCATTATAAATTACATTTCATGTTGCTTTGACATCTATAACTATTAGTATGGTATGTATCACAGAATAGAGTGAAGTAGTCTTTCATGCTTTCACATGTTGCCATACTTAATCAATATACAAAATATGAACAGAAGAACACAAACACACACACACCTATATGAAATCAAATTAAAATGTGTTTTCCTTGTAAACAACAAATTAATATTGGGGTCTGTGGTTCTAAGGTTGGTACTTTTTTTTAGTCCATTCTTCTTATGGGGTGCCCTGTTTGTGGAGTGCTCTGAGTGTGCTTAGAGCACACTCCTGGCTCCCTTTTCTCTTCTTCCTCCACATGGTCATCTATGTGTGCTATTCCTTCCCCACATGCCATATGACTGTCCTCACTTGCTGCTCTCCTTCCTTCCTTCCCCACTTTCTGTCTAATTTAAAAAAGCTACATTTTAGTGGGCAAGGAGACTGCATTAGTATTAACATAAGGGAAGTATAAACTAATTTTCATCAAAGTAGAAGCTGCTTATTCTTTTATAATCTGATAAAAAAATATTCAGAAATATAGGCATATTATCCATTTTAACCTGAATACTAGCAGTCATAGTTTGTATGTGGAGAATGTTGATTTGTTCAGTTACACTGACCTTGTCTTTTATTTAATATATGCCTTCAAACTGCAATGAAGTACATATCCCATAAAAACCAATGCCAGTGCATCACTGAGCAATACATTTTAGACAGTCAAATAAATACTGAAATTTGATTGATTTTTATGGGTTCATTATCATTTATGGGTTGCTGTTCATATAGTATCATTTATAATTTTTATTTTTAAAAGACATGACATTATATACACATTATCCAGATATAGCTATGTCATTTCGTCATAAGCCAAGATACACAAGATAATAAATTATGAAAATATATGAAAGGCTTTCTCTCTTTTTCATATGCCTCAGCCACCATATTTAATTAAGCGACATATTCCATACAGGCATGCCAGAGAGATTTATTTACTGGATCCTATTTAATAATGGTAGAGGCATGCCTAGTTCTTTGGAAGCATCTATTACATTTTTACTTTGAATGGTATGCTAATTTGAAATCTATTAATAATGTTACATATCCAGTTGGGATGTATAATACAATCATAGCACTGAATACATTTCTTGATCTATGCCAAATGGCTCTGAACTACTACCAACGCTATTTGTAACACCCACGTAACAGGAAAATATGACTTATTCAGACTGTGGGATTATTTGAACCCATTACAGTTATAAATGTTCAAATAGACTTTTCATGCAAAATTGAGAAACCTACTACCAATTCTATAGCATGCAGAAAATATATGCAATGTGTAGCCTCTGCTGAGGTCTTACATGGGAAACTTCAGCTATTGAAATAAAGTTAATCAATACTTGAAATAGTGTATACCCCCCAAATGAGTCCATCTGCTGGCTAATATGCGTTATTAATAATGAGTTATTTCATTCTTTTATTTTTTTTGCTTTTAGTTTTGAATTTAAATAAGTATGCCTCCAAATAAAAAAAAAACAACAGCATGATAAACCAAGCATATGGAATGGTTATTCTATAGGAAGAAATCTGTGAGTACTTGGACACTGGGGTCTTCTGCACCTCCAATTCCCTGGAGCAGATTAGGCAATTTTTTTTCTAGTTTTGGGTTAGGATACCTGTCAGGTTTGAATTGCTATCTTTGTTAGTGAGATTCACACTCTCTATTTGTCCCATTTATCATTATCACTGAAATTTAAAGTGAAGACAAATCCCAGATGTTGGAGTTTCCCCAGAACAGTAATAGATAAATCTTCCAACGGGGATACCTGTTCTAGTGACCCTGGTGACAACCAAGGATTTTGCCTCACTTCCTGTTTTGGATATATAACAGAAAGTTATAATCCTCCCTTACTCTATCCAAAATGAAAAAGTGTTGCCTTTAGTTTTTTACTTATATTAAAACCATCAGGAAAAGCTAGATGCATCCGAAGGTTACCGCATAGTCTTGCAATACACGGGTGGTTTTGGGAGTCTCGGAGACTGAAAAAAAATCTCTTATGCCCCGTACACACGGTCGGACATTGATCGGACATTCCGACAACAAAATCCTCTGATTTTTTCCGACGGATGTTGGCTCAAACTTGTTTTGCGTACACATGGTCGCACAAAGTTGTCGGAATTTCCGATCGCCAACCACGCGGTCACGTACACCACGTACGACGAGACTAGAAAAGGCCAGTTCAGAACCAAGCGCAGCACCCTTGGGGCTCCTTTTGCTAATCTCGTGTTAGTAAAAGTTTGGTGAGAGACGATTCGTGCTTTTTCAGACTCGTGGCTTTCAGATCGTTTTCTGCGGTTCAGTTTGTGCTTGTGGGTTTGTATCTACTCTTCAGTGCGTGACTTGTCATTGTGTTCTTGTTCGTTCTTTACTGTTTTTCAGGTCGCTCTTCACAGGCCTTGCTGTTCTTCAGTGCGTTCTGTTACTTCGTTCTGAGCAGCCGACCATTTTCTAGCCATGTTGCGTATACATACTCCTCGTAGAGTTCGTGCTGTGTGGGGGCTTGGTGTTGGGGTCCTGACCTTGACACAAGTCCAGTCCATGAACAGGGTGGGAAGGAGTTCATGGAGATCAGTGAGAATAATCCTGATGATTTCAGGAACTTTCTCAGGATGACGGATCCCGTATTTCACCGTTTGTTGGCTTCGCTGACCCCCTATATCAGCAGGCAGGATACCTGCATGAGGCAAGCTAACACTCCGGAGCAGAGGCTCGTCGCTACCCTGCGGTACTTGGCGACAGGGAGAAGCCTGCAGGACCTCAAGTTCTCGACAGGCATCTCCCCCCAGGCTCTGGGGATCATTATCCCAGAGATCTGTTCTGCCATCATCCAGGTCCTGCAGAAGGAGTATATGAAGGTAAGATTTATCCTTTAATATCACATTTTATTGTATTTAATGTTTGCTAATATATTGTATTTCTTTCCTCATTCCCTAATTACCATGATTGGAATATGCTGTGAATGTCCCCATTGTTCTCATGCATGCTGGATTTTTATGTAATTATTTTTTTAGTCCTTCATACATATTTGCCTTCACTTACCTCCCCAGCATGCTCTCCTGGCCCTATATTCACCTCATGTAGTCACTTAACAATGTATTTTATCAGCTCCATAGTAGTGCTTTACCCCAAACACCCCCTAAAATGTTTAGAAATCTGATTTGTGCTTTTTTTTTGTAGCGTCCCCAAATCATTTTTATTAACCCTCCCCCCCCCCAACTGCTAAGTCAGCTGATCCCAATTCTCTATCTATCCTCAATCATCTACCTGCTGACTTTGCCAAACCCATACACACTATACCCACCTCTATTGTGGTCAGCTGTATGGAAGAATTCCCCAAAGCATGTAGTGCAAGGACCTGCCTGTATGCTTTCAAATGGTACTGTTTAAAGTTTTTGTATCCTATTATTATCTTGATAGGTAATAGCAGAATGTCCAAATGTGCTCAAATGTGTACAGTGTGTATTTATATCTTTGTATTCTGACACTTCTTACTTGTCCAGTGGGCTGCCAATAGTGTAACTAAGGAGGGGTTGTTCCAAATAATACCCTGTATTTAGGCATTCATCTCTCAATGAAGTGAAGAGGGTTACCTGTCCAAGATCCCCCCCCTATAATGTTAGAAATGGCCCATGAGAGGGGGGAGGGGGAATATGATAGGTGTACCTTATACTTTGGTGTTGTAAAATTCCCCTTAAGAAATGTTATCTGGATGTTGGCCAAGAATGTTTGTGTCTAATCTGCTTTCCATGTTTATGTGCAAAAATACTAAGTTTTTTTTGTTTTCCTCAACAGTTTCCTTCCACGCCACAGGAATGGCAGACTGTGGCCTCCCACTTTGCCCAGCGGTGGGACTTTCCTAACTGCGGAGGGGCAATTGATGGGAAACATGTCCACATCGTCCCACCACCCAACTCGGGGTCGTACTATTATAATTACAAGGGGTTCAATAGTATTGTGATGTTGGCGGTGGTGTCGGCTAATTACAACTTCCTGTATGTGGACGTGGGGAAGAATGGCCAGATGTCCAATGGTGGAGTCATCACCCAGACGGAGTTTTACAGGCATCTCCCGAATGGCAGCTTGGACTTGCCACCTCCAGAAGAGAATGTGGAAGGACTCCCATTCGTCTTCAGTGCGGATGAAGCATTTGCGCTGGGGGACCATCTTATGCAGCCATTCCCGATGAGGACCCTCACCCCGGAACAGAGGGTTTTTAATTACCGGCTGGCCAGAGCCAGAAGAGTGGTGGAGAACACATTTGGAATCATGGCCAGCCGGTTCTGCCTATTTCTGACACCCATCCATATGGCGGAGTATAAACTTAATCATATAATCCTGGCGTGCTGTGTTCTACATAACTTTTTACGCCAACATTCTGCCAACTATGCTGGCTCAGTTGGGCCTGAGGCCAGAATTCTAAATGAAACAACCCTGACGGAGCTTGAAAGTGGCCGTCCTGGCTTGCCCTCCCTGAGTGCCCGTGATGTCGGGTTAAGATACCTTGAATTTTTTGCGGGTAGGGGGGCTATTAATATGCCAGACAATTTGTGAAGCCTTTATCAAATAAAATCAAACAAAAAAGCAAATCTTTGGTGACATTTACTGCTTGTGTTTGTTTTAGCTGACCCTGACAGAAATGTGGGGAGTCATGAAAATGGCGTGATTGTGTAACCTTATACAAAGCACTGTTGGGTGTTATTTACTAAAGGCAAAGACACTTTGCACTACAAGTGCTCTTGAAACTGCACTGAAACTGCACTTGTAGTGCAAAGAGGATTTGCCCTTAGGAAATAACCCCCATTTTCACACAAAACAGCAATTACATCACCACAAAAGTGTTGTAGCGTTGAGACAATAATCCACACATTCTTGATTAACAATCTTTTTAATACCTGCACAATCACATGTGCATTTCAAAAAGGTTTTTAAAACAAACCAACATGTTTGTTGTATAACAATTTTTGGGGCGGCATTATAAAAAATAGAAATGTCCATTTCAGATAAAACAGGCATGTGTAAAACCAACAAGAAAGACACAAATCTTGAACTTACAAAGTTCACATTTGGTAGAACTTGAAGGCAATATCATCCATGAGTATTTAGGAACTGTGTTTGATATTGCGTTCAGATGAGGTGAAGTCATCCCAGGAAAAGCCAAATTTGGAAGATGCACACAAATTTGCCAATGTCAACATGTGCGACCTGCCATCACGGGGGATCAAGGGACGTGTTTTGGGGGAGAAACCCCTTCCTCTCAGCTACTTTATTATTGAGGAAGGGGTTGCACCCCCAAAACGCGTTCATTGATCTCCCGTGATGGCAGATAGCACATGTTGGCACACTGTGTGCATCCTCCAAATTTGGCTTTGCTAAAACATTTTTAACATCGTAGCACACCAAAAAAAAAAGGGATTTGGAGGGGTTTTAAACTCGCCCCAAAACATCAATGATGTTTTTATTTTTTTGAATAACATCATTGATTTTTTTCTTGAGGTTTTCCAATTCTAAATTACACCCCATGATCTCCCCGATCAGGATCTGGGCACTTTCTGATGTGAAAGGACCTTGATCCACAACATCACGATCACCTAAAAAGAGAGAAACCAAACAAAAACAGGTATAAAAAATATGCCGGCATCCATCTCTTACCTGAGCCTGTGGTCGCAGACACTCACCTGTTGTGGTGACAATTTCCACCACGTCTTCTTCCTCCTCCTGCTCTTCTTGGGTTGGGGGGATTTCCCCTTCTTCCAGAGGTGGGGGGTCTGTGGTCTCCTCGGATGAGGGGTGTCCTCCGAGTCTTTTCTCCCCTATGTAAAAGAAAAATGGTATACTTAGCACACAGATATTTGATGGCAGAACTATAAATAGGAAACATTGCTTGGAAGTGGGGTACAATTGTCTATTTTGGCAGAGTTCCAAAATGTAGCATTTTCAGTGTCCTTTGTCATGCTGCAATACTTTACCTGTCTTGTACAAGCTTCACAGATGGAGACCCCCCCTATAATATACACTGGAGCACCTGTGTGGCCCCCCTAATAAAAATGGTGTTCTGGGGTCCCACACTAGTGCTCCAGTGTCCAGATGTGAAAACAGCTGCTCAGTGTCCTCTCCTTACACAGAATCTAGTTTGCATTTCATTCTAGTAACAAAGCCATCTACACAATCAAATTAGTTTCATACAAGTAGGGCGTAAAAAATGTGGCCAAATGCATATGGCCAAAACAATGGTGTTTTATAGGCCGAACACAAAATGTTTGATACGAACGAATAATGTGCCCATGAACATGAAAGTTGCCATTTTAAAATGTACACTTTTAAGAAAAGCACATGGAGCAGCACGAACGTAATAAACATAAAGAATAGGAACACAGCACAACTACTTACTTTTTTGCAGCACTCTCCGGATCTTTCTGTACTGCTCGTGTTCTCGTAATTTGAGGTCTAACCACCGCTTCCTGAGCTGATCTTTCGATCGACGTACCCCGAAATTCCGGTGCAGACTCCTGACCACTTTCGCCATGATCTTGGCCTTTTTGACATTGGGGTTGGGGTAAGGTCCATACTTCCCATCATAGTCGGCCTTCTTCAGGATGTCCACCATCTCCAACATCTCCCCAAAGGACATATTTGATGCCTTAAATCTCCTTCTGGATCGGGACATGACCGGATCCGGGCTGTCCTCCTCCTCCTCCTCGTTCCTGTAATTAGCACGCACCTGCTGTGTATCCGCCATGTGCTCTTCCCCCACTGCGCAGAACGAAAAGGGGCGGGGAATAGACTAGAAAGAACGTTAGGGGCGGGCGTTACACGCATGCGCAGTGTGTGTAAAGCGTAATACGTGTGTGTATTACGTACGATCTGTGAGTGGAGGAAGGAGCATCAGAGGCGCCGATCGTGATAACGAAGGTAAGATCTAAACTTGGAAATTGAAGCCCATATTGTAACAAAATTAGGAGAGTTTGGCCTGACCTTAGGGTTTGTCTTGTGTTGTGTCTTGCAGAGAAAATTGATGGCTTCAATGACCAGAACTTCCTCCCCCTGTTCATAGACAAATACATCCTGACGACCCTTTCTCTGAGCATCAAGATAGCAGGGTGTTTTCAATTTTGGGTTAAACAGAGGGATTATTCCCCATCCTTGGAGCCGGTTCTGTGGATTCTGGGTGGCTTTTATGCTCAGATGGGAGAGACACTTAGCAAGTTTGTGGATTGGGATTCCCTGTTTTCACCTGGAGTCGTTCAAATTTTGTATTTGAAGTACCATTTATCACATACCTCCTGATTGGAACGGCGCAGAAATCTCTGCATTTTTATATTCCACGTTACCGTCCTTCTCAATCTAGTTAAGTGGTTTGCCACTCTTTTCAATTTGGTGCCTCTCTTTGGATTCTAATATCTGGGGGTTCTTTTGCATGATTAAAGACCTATACGGATCGGGTGAATATCTGATGATTCATTGGAAACCTTTATGTCAACCACTATTTTACAATGGCAAAAATTTATCCCTGAAGAAGATTACTAAAGTTAATTATTTCGAAATGCGTTGGATTTAATAACTTTTTGTAATTTCTGTAACACATCGCAATTGTACTTGTCTGTGCACATGTTTGTCTTTCTGTATAAATTTGTCCTTTTAAACTTTTGTATATATAAAAATTTATTCTTTTTTTAATTTTTTGCTAATAATTTTGCCCCCAAAATCCCATCTATATGAGGTTCTTTTTGTAATACAGGGAGCTGCCCTGTCTGTGGCAGGTGAGACACCCCCATTATAACAATAAACAAAAGAGGCAGGCAGCTCTGGAGAAACTGCTGGAGTTGGTGAAGCCGGTGGTCCCCACAGCAACCATCCCCTATTTAAATTGGTGGCCTGATCTCAGGGAGCGCAAGAAGGTCACGGATTCCCAAAGGTCCGGAGCTGTAGCAGATGACATTTATGTCCCCAGGCTGTGGTACTATGAGAGACTGCGATTTCTGTCAGACCAGACTGAAGTCAGGGAATCCCTCTTCACTCTTCCTTCCACTCTTCCTTCCACTCTTCCTTCCACCCCAGCTGAGGCTTCCGATGTCCAACCTGGGACTTCCAGCCAGGAAGAAGTGGAGGAGCCCAGCTGGAGTCAGGTATAGCATTCTTCTACAGATTTCTTGTCAATAAAGAAATGATCTTTACTAGATGTCATTATTGATCACTAATTGCTGATTGAAAAAAGTGTTTTACATATCAATAGACAGTAGTGGGAACCCAAAATTGGGACAAGAATTAAAAATGCTGGGCTCAGAATGATAGTCTGTTATATTTGTTAACATTCAATTTGCAACAGTCAGGAGGTGACAATTCTGTGTGAATGATGACTAAAAAACTAAAACTATGTCCCTTTTTCATACACAGGAAGACCTCAGCCAGGAGTAGGCTGTGGAATGTGGCAGCCAGGAGGAGGCAGGGATTAGTGGCAGCCAGGAGGAGGTGGAGCTAAGTGTCAGCCAGGAGAAGCCTGGGACAAGTCGCAGCCTGACAGAATCGCAGGTTCCTCCCCTCCGCCTTCCATACAAAAGACCCAGGAAGGGGAGTCACGTGCAGGATTCTGCACTCAGGCTTATTCAGGAGGCTTCTGTGTCCCTCAGAGCCTTACCCACTCCTGAAGAGGCCTTTGCCTGCATGGCTGCCACAAAACTGCAGGGCATGCAGGAAGGTCAACGCCTCATGTGTGAGCAACTTATTTATAAAGTCCTAACTAAGGGGGTGAGTGGCGAAATCACACCCAAGACTAACGTGATTGAGTTGGACCATCCTCCTCCTCCTCCTGCTGCCACAACTCCACCACCACAGCCACAGCATGGAAGGAAGCATGGAAAGAAGACCAGAGAGTGATGGCCCTGGGTTCAGTCTGGTCTGACAAAAGCTGCAGTCTCTTGTATGACCACAGCCTGGGGACACAGATGTCATCTGCTGCTTTCCGGATCTCTGGGACTTCTGGAACTAGACTGCACTCCGTTAGATAAGGACTCCTCAGGCCACCAATTTTGCTTGAAAATAGTTGATGTGTGCCCTGGGGGTCCAAGGCTTCACCCATTTCTGCTGTTTCTCCAGCGTTGCCTCCCTCTTTGTTTAGTTGTGAGCCCTTAATAAATGAATTTTTTGGGAAAATTATACTCTCCTATGTGTGTTTTCCTTCAAAAAGGACAGTTTGTGAGGATTCAGGTACATTTCGAAAGTACAATGTGAAATTAACAAGAGACAACAACACCAAACAATCTCCTACAGATTAAATATAACAACATATCAATGGTGTTGTGGTCACTTGACACACAAAACACACACAAAAATATTCTGGAGTAAAAATAAAAATACAATAAAACAAAGATCAGCCTTGAAAAAAAGACAAACCAAAAAAAAAAAATAATCTGCCTTAAAACCAAAAAAAAAATTCCAACACAAAAAAAAATGTTGTCAGATGTGACAAATCAAAATATATTAAGGGAATCCCGATAAATAATAAAGAAATAAGTTTGTGAGAAGTCTGTGTGAATATGAGCAGCAAAACGACTTCATTCTTCTCACATTATAAAGAAGAAGAGAGTGCGCTGTATTAAACCATTTTTAACATTGCACCGTGACGAAAGTGTTGTATCCATTGCGAAAGCTAAGTTTACCAGACCGAGCTGTTCCGTCTCGGAATTTCTTCTGAGCATGCATGGCACTTTGTGCGTCAGAACAGGCCACACACGTTCGGAATTGACGCGATCGGATTTTATTGTCGGAAAATTTTATAGCCTGCTCTCAAACTTTGTGTGTCGGAAAATCTGATGGAAAATGTCCGATGGAGCCCACACATGGTCGGAATGTCTGACAACATGATCCGATCGGACATTTTCCATCGGAAAATCCAACCGTGTGTACGGGGCATTAGAGATTAAATTGCTCTTTTTTACTACTGCTGGAGATTTGTTAGAATATTAATCTCAAGAGATTAACCCTAAGGGGTATAAGCTTGGGTCCACTGGGCGGGGGGAGACTGCATCATAACAGGAAGTGGTGGGCATGGTAGACTGGAACCAGACAGTGGTATTTGTAGCTTGATGGGAACTCTCTTTGCTGTTTCTTGTGAGTTGCTTAATTGTGGAAACAAGAATTTGTTTTTTTTATGCTACACTTAGATGGGACAGGTTAGTTGAGCATAAACTTCCATTTGCCATCAACTCCTCCTTATCCAACAGTGAAAAATTGCTTAGCCCATATCAGTTTCAGGCTTGTGATTTGTGGGTGAATGGAAAGGGGGGAATTTGATGCTCTTCTTCCTGAAGCACCACCCCATTGTATGTGTGTTGTTTTAATGATTTGGTGATAGTTTAATGTTTTGGTGGTGGTTTGTAAATATCATGGATTGTGGGAAAAAACACTTACAGCTCATATTAATGATCATGGAGATGTTGGCATAATAGTGCTTTATTAAAGTTTTACTAAACCCATGACCCTGCATTCACTATAGCTGGTCACCTACAGTACAAAGAGCATGGAATGCAATTATTTTAGTAAATATAAACTGCTAAGTACATTTTCTCATCAGCAGTATATATCAGTCTTGTGACTTCTATGACTGGTTAAAACTTGTAGGAGTAGTTTTAATTGTACTTAATTGTCCTATGAGGCTGCAGGACCACTGACCCTCTGTTTGGACAGTGCTGATTGACCCTGTGCTGATCACATGCACTCTCCCAAGAAAAAAAAAACTCTCTAGCAGAGTGCCCCCAAGGCTCTATTCTAACAGAAGATGGGTTGGGGGCAGTGAAATAAGGGGAGTAGATAGGGCCAAACAGCCTTTTTATACAATACAGAGGATTAACCCGTTAGGTTTCACAGTGCGTATAACAAGCATGCTTTGCTGCATATGCGGACTGATTTTACTGTTGTGGGTTTAGTAACACTTTAAAAGTGATGTGATCATGACATTTTTAGGTATGCTAACAAAAATCTGTTACTGTAGATCCCCATATTTTTTTGTTATTTCTTATGGCACATACAATAGAATATAATAGATGCAATTTGTACAATCTCTCTTCCCCATGAAACCATGATTATGTGTTTATTACATAATTACAAAAAAATTGCATTCAAGTGAAGAAATGCCAAAAAGATTCCTCATCTTCAGATTTAAACATGTCAAACAAATATACTTCTAGACAAAATGTAAAAACCCATTAAAACAGACAGTAATGCTCCTTAATTGTTGCCTCTATTAAATTGGATTGACACAGCATAACCTCAAACAACCCCTAGGTCTTCAAAACATCACATATATAATAAAATTTATAGTCTAGTCAAAGGTTAATTCACCACTGCTGCAAAGCTTTCAGTCTTAAATGGATATCACTGCATATTACCATTTAACATTGTTCCATTATATGATTTATTCCAGAATGCATTAAGAACATTTTACAAGGAAAACCAGAATAATAACAAAGCCAGGAATTGTGTTTTGTTTTGTATTAATGGTGACAAGGCTCTGTTAAATAAACGTGAATTACAAAAGGCAAATATAATGTGCGCTTTGCAACTGCAGTTGCCATAATTTTCCCCAGAGCTTAGTGAATGCAGTAAAGTTTCACTTTGTAAAATATACCCAGTCAGCTGCAAGTAAGATAAAATTAAAAAAAAGGGGAAAAAGTGTGCAACTGCACTTGCAAAGTGCACAGTCTATGTGTCTCTAGTAAATCAATCCCTTCTTTCTCTAAGTGATTCTTTCTACAAGTGATATGCACTTCATTCTCTGCACTTCAGTGATTGCACGAAGCAAACAAATACAGCAATCTGCACTGGAAAGCAGCTAACAGACTGCAGGTGACCCGTCTCTCTATTAAGCTCTCCTTCCACTCTGTAACATGCACTCTCTACCACTGCTTCTGACACTCCTGTCCTCTCTCCTCAAACTCTCTTACCTTCACCCCCCCTCTCCACCCGCCTGCTTATACATATCACCCTGCCTTCTGTCTTCCCCCTACTACTGCTCTTACCAACTCTCGCTCATTCTACATCCATACACTGATAAAACCTCCAGTACTCTGAGACATGCCCCTTCACATAAATCACAGTCCCACATTACCTCCCTCACCCTCCTGCTTCTCCTAATCTCTGGTGACATATCCCCAAACCCTGGGCCACCATCATCTGTCTTTGCCCAACGCTCCCATCCCCCTACACCCTCTGGCAGGAGCCGCAACCCACAGAACTTGGTCCATATTCCTCTTTCCAAAACCAGCCCCCCCTTTTCCTGTGCCCTGTGGAATGCACGTTCTGTCTGCAACAAACTCACCGCCCTCCACGACCTCTTCATCACAAATTCCTTTAACCTACTTGCCATTACTGAAACCTGGCTTCATGAATCGGATACTATTTCTCCTGCTTCCCTCTCCCATGGGGGCCTTCTTTGGACTCACTCCCCCAGACCAAGTGGACGGAAGGGAGGTGGAGTGGGAATCCTTCTAGCCCCATGCAGCACCTATCAGGTTCTTCACCCACCTCCCTCTCTGACACTCTCCTCTTTTGAGGCACATTGCATTCGTCTTTTCTCTCCCATTTCTCTAAGAATTGCTGTCATCTACCGGCCCCCTGGACCGGTATCAGCCTTTCTTGATGACTTCTCTGCCTGGCTACCCTACTTTCTCTCTTCTGAAATCCCCACAATTATTCTTGGGGACTTCAACATCCCT
Organism: Aquarana catesbeiana; assembly: GCF_042186555.1. NCBI lineage: Eukaryota > Metazoa > Chordata > Amphibia > Anura > Ranidae > Aquarana > Aquarana catesbeiana. The sequence goes on along the minus strand of NC_133325.1, from coordinate 737,723,161 downwards.
GTCAACACTAACACTACTATTACTTCTAAACTTCTCAGTCTAACCTCATCGCTTGACCTGAAGCAATGGATACAGGCTCCTACCCACTCCAACGGCAACACCCTTGACCTTGCCTTCTCCTATCTGTGCACTCCGTGCAACCTTTCCAACAATCCATTCCCACTCTCTGATCACCACCTTATTAGTTTTGCTCTCTCCTTGTCTTCCACCTCTTCTCCCTCCAACCGCCCAACAGTTACACGCAGAAACCTTCGCCACCTCAACCCTTCTCTTCTCTACTCTGCTACTGATCACCTCTATGACAAAATCTCCCCCCTGTCCTGCCCCAACCTAGCTACTTTCATTTACAACAGCTCACTGTCCTCCTCCCTAGACAAGCTGGCCCCCCTCACTACACGCAGAATTAGGCCCCGACTGCTACAACCCTGGCAAACAGATGACACCAGAAGTCTCAGAAAACGTAGCCGCGCTCTTGAGCGCCTGTGGCATAAGACTAAGACCCAGGAAGACTTCACACAATATAAATCTGCCCTCCTAAAATACTACTCCTGCCTTCACACTGCCAAACAGACCTACTTTATCACACTCATCAACACCTTCTCATCCAGTCCACGTCAACTCTTCTCTACCTTCAACACTCTACTCTGTCCTCCACTGCCTCCACCCACCAACTCAATCACCGCCCAGGAGATTGCCAATCACTTCAAAACTAAGATTGATACAATTCATGAGGAGATCGCCAATGCGCAAAAACCTCCCCCATGCAACACCCCATGTCCACAGATACAGTCATTACTTCCCTCATTCAACCCTGCTACTACTACTGAGGTTGCTAAACTTTTATCTAGCACTCATCTAACCACTTGCCCCCTGGATCCTGTTCCCTCGCAAATGCTACGCTCACCCTCTGACTCGATTCTACGCTCTCTAACTCACATTTTCAACCTCTCCCTCTCTTGTGGCATCTTCCCAAACTCTCTAAAACATGCACTAGTCACCCCCATACTAAAAAAGCCCTCACTGGATCCCACCAATCTCAACAACTTACGTCCCATCTCCTTACTCTCCTTCTCCTCCAAACTTCTTGAAAGACTGGTCTACAACCGATTAAGTGACCATCTGACCATGAATAAACTTCTTGATCCCCTTCAGTCCGGTTTTCGCCCTCAACACTCCACGGAAACTGCTCTCCTTAAACTCTCAAATGACCTACTAATGGCTAAAGCCAATGGACACTATTCTGTACTACTTCTCCTGGATCTCTCTGCTGCCTTTGACACAGTGGACCACCCACTCCTCCTCGAAAAACTCCACTCCTTTGGTCTCCGTGACTGCACTCTTCGCTGGTTCTCATCCTACCTATCCCACCGCTCCTTCAGTGTCACTTACAACTCTACTTCCTCCTCTCCTCTTCCTTTTTCCGTTGGGGTCCCCCAAGGTTCTGTTCTCGGACCTCTCCTTTTCTCAATCTACACCACCTCCTTGGGTCAGTTGATTGCCTCCCACGGCTTTAAATATCATCTCTACGCTGATGACACCCAAATCTATCTCTCCACCCCCCAGCTCTCTCCATCTGTCTCCTCACGCATTACCAACTTATTAGCAGACATATCAGCCTGGATGTCACATCACTTTCTCAAACTCAACCTATCCAAAACCGAGCTCATGATATTTCCTCCCTCAGGTGCCACTTCCCCTGATCTCCCTGTCAAGATCAACGGCTCAACTATCAACCCATCTCCCCACGCCAAGGTCCTAGGTGTAATCCTGGACTCTGAACTAACCTTTCGACCCCACATTCTATCACTATCCAAAGCTTGTCGCCTCTGTCTTCGCAACATCTCCAAGATACGCCCCTTCCTAACCATTGACACCACAAAGCTTCTAATCCACTCCCTGGTCATCTCCCGCCTTGACTACTGCAACTCCCTCCTCATTGGTTTACCTCTAAATAGGCTATCCCCACTTCAGTCCATCATGAACGCTGCGGCCAGGCTCATCCACCACACAAACCGCTCAGCGTCTGCTACACCCCTCTGCCAATCCCTCCATTGGCTGCCACTCAGTCACCGAATTAAATTCAAGATACTAACTATAACTTACAAAGCCATCCACAACTTGGCCCCTAGCTACATCTCTAACCTAGTCACAAAATACCAACCTAATCGTTCTCTCCGCTCCTCCCAAGACCTCCTGCTCTCAAACTCCCTTGTCACCTCATCCCATGCTCGCCTTCAGGACTTCTCCAGAGCCTCCCCCATCCTCTGGAATGCTCTACCCCAATCCGTCCGTTTTTCTCCTACTTTATCCACTTTCAGACGATCCCTGAAAACTCATCTCTTCAGAGAAGCCTATCTGGCCCCCACCTAACAACTGTACATTTATCTTCTCAATCAGCACATCACCCACAGTTATTACCTCTTGTATCTCTTGACCTCCCCTCTTAGATTGTAAGCTCTAAGGAGCAGGGCCCTCTGATTCCTACTGTATCAAATTGTATTGTACTTGTACTGTCTACCCTCAAGTTGTAAAGCGCTACGTAAACTGTTGGCGCTATATAAATACTGTATAATAATAATAATAATAATAATCCCAAGATGTTGAGATGAAACACTACTAGTTATGCTATAAAAAAGTCAGCATCTAAATACTTAGAGATAATTACTGTTTATAAATGAATGGGATTTCCCTGGTCACCCTGTTAAAAGTTAATCAAGAAGGATGTAAAGAGCAATCAATTCTGGTAGGAAAACAACTAAAGGGTCTCATTGCTCCCAAACTCTGAGCTGTCCCTTGGTATCAGCACTGGCTGAAGGAGTCTGTTCCCGCTTCACTTAGCCGCTTTTTGAGATGTGTTGTTCACAAGTTAAAAACAGTTTTTTTTGCTAGAAAATTACTTAGAACCCCCAAACATTATACATTTTTTTCTAACTCCCTGGAGAATAAAATGGTGGTTGTTGCAATACTTTCTGTCACGCCGTACTTGTGCAGCGGTCTTACAAGCGCACTTTTTTTGGAAAAAATAAATTTTTTGAATTAAAAAATAAGACAACAGTAAAGTTAGCCCAATTTTTTTTACACTGTTTTTTATTAAAAATGGTGGCACTTTTATTCCTACAAGGAATGTAAACATCCCTTGTAATAGAAAAAAAAATGACAGGATCTCTTAAATATGAGATCTGTGGTCAAAAAGACCTCAGATCTCATATTTACACTTAAATGCAATAAAAAAAAAAAATTGTCAATTAAAAAAAAAAATAAAAAAATGGCCCTTTAAGAGCTGTGGGCGGAAGTGACGTTTTGATGTCACTTCCGTCCTGCATTGTTATGGAGACGGGTGGGGGCCATCTTCCCCTCACTCGTCTCTATGCCCAGCCAGAGTGAAGATCTGATTGCCTCCGTCACTGCTGACGGATCAGGTAAGCAGCGGAGGGCGGCGGAGGGCACTGGAGGGTGGCGGGAGGGGGGCTCTTCCGCCGCTGATAAAAGTGATCTCACTGTGAATCCTCTGCAGAGACCATTCTTATCAGAAACCGGACCGCCGGCCGAACACAAGGATACCGGGGTTATGGCAGCTAGCTGCCTTCATAACAACAATACCCCCCCCGTTAAATTTAGGACGTATATCGGTGTGCAGCGGTCCGGAAGTGGTTAAAATTGGTTAGATATGAATAGAGATAGCAAAACAATATTAAGGCAGCTTAAGCCCTGTAAGACACTGGAATAAGGATATGACCTATTTGGTCTAAACATTTCTACCAAATACAATTCTAAATAAAGGGGACTGGGATTGTATGCACAGCTTGTTGCCTTTATGAACTGCACCTGCATACAAGATAAAATATGCAATATCATAATTAGGGAGGAGCCAAACACCCTCCTGTTCGGTTCACAGCAGAACATGTGAACAGGCAAAAAATTTGGCAGAACACACGAACACCATTAACGTCTATGGGACACGAACATGAAAAATCAAAAGTGATAATTTTGAAGGCTTATATGCAAGTTATTGTCATAAAAAAGTGTTTGGGGACTGGGGTCTTGCTCCAGGGGACATGTATCAATGCAAACATTTTTTTTTTAAATGGCCGTTTTTTCAGGAGTAGTGATTTTTTTAATGCTTAAGGCTAATCAATAAAAATGAACTATTCCTTTAAATATCGTGCCTGGGGGGTGTCTATAGTATGCCTGCAAAGTGGCACATTTTCCCTGTGTTTAGAACAGTACCACAGCAAAATGACATTTTTAAAGGAAAAATTGTCATCTAAAACTGATTGCGGCTGTAATAAATTGTCGGATCTCGGCAATATAGATAAAACGCATTGAAAAAAAGAGCATGGGATCCCCCCAGGCAATTACCAAGCCCTGGTCTGAATATTAAGGGGAACTCCAAACCAACATTTTAAAAAAAATTGCGTGGAGGTCCAACTAAAATCCATACCAGGCCCTACAGGTCTGATATGGAAATTAAGGGAAATCCTGTGCCAAATTTAAAAACAAATTGTGTAGGGGTTCCTCCCAAAATCCATACCAGACCCTTCAGGTCTGGTATGGATTTTAAGAGGAACCCTGCACGAAATTTTTTTTAAAAATGGCGTAGGGGCCCCCCAAAATCAATACCAGACCCTTAACCTGGCAGGCCACAGGAAAAGAGGGGGGATGAGAGAGTGCCCCCCCCTTGAACTGTACCAAGCCACATGCCCTTAACATTTGGAGGGTGCTTTGGGCCTGACCCCAAAGCACCTTGTCCCCATGTTGATGGGGACAAGGGCCTCATCCCCACAACCCTTGCCCGGTGGTTGTGGGGGTATGCAGACAGGGGGCTTATTGACATCTGGAAGCCTCCTTTAACAAGTGAACCCCCAGATCCCGGCCTCCCCCCGTGTGAATTGGTAATGGGGTACCCAATCATACCCCCTGAATGACATAACTTTATTACGAAACACCGCGTAGGGCTGAGCGACGTGTTCGCATCACCTCCCACCACTGCTGTGACACCAGTAGGACGGGCTGTCTGTGAGCTTCCGGCCGGCGCTCCAGACGTCTTTTCTAGGCGCTCACCATTAAATACCTATATGTGAGTGTTTTCTTTCTTTGATTTTACAATAAAGCCAAACAATTTTACACTATTGGAGCTTTTTCCGTTTTATATTAATCCATTCTGCTGAGAGTTTGATGTCATTAATCCCGCAAGTGTGAACCATTCCATCATCACACCAAGGCCCCTGATGTTCCATCCCAGTGCCATTTCGGTCTTTTCGGTGGTGGCCCGGAGTAACAGTCCATACAACTTACTCTGACCCTCTGTAGTGGGCGGGTCACGGGTTTCTGGTAAGCGGCCAGTCTCTCTATATATGGTGGTGGACTAAGCACTTTGTCCTTATCCAGCAGGACCTCAATTGATTTTTAGTAATCACCTGGGTGATTTATTTCATTGTCTACACATGGACTTTCATATACCTTTTTTTCACTGTTGCACTTGAACAATGTATTTCTGATGGACTATTTATTTGTCATTTATCCATTTACATTGGTAGCTCATTTATATGTTTTACACACATAAATTTTATTCATTCATTTTAAGGAGGATTGATGCTCATTAGAATGGTCACCAGCTCCCTCCTCAGCGCTATTCAATTTTTCCAAGTTTATCTTATTGTGTTTGTGTTGCATATAGGATTTTGCAGCTTTTATATTTTTATTGTCTACACATTTCACCTATGTGCAGTTTCTTCCCCCTTTTTTCTTCAATCATACCCCTACCTTTTCACAAAAAAGTGTCAAAATGGTAAAAAAGACAAGAGACAGCTTGGGACAAGTCCTTTATTAAACAAAAAAAATTTCCCACGATGTAAGTTCATGGCGACCGATGGACCCCCACAAAAAAAGCCGCAATAGATCCGCCTCCATGGGAGGCTCCCGCCGAGTGACGCGTCTTTGCTGTGATAATTCTTATATAACTGAGGGAGGGGCCACCCAGTGATGTAACTGAGTGACCCCACCCCCCTCTGATACCACGGGGGCTTCCCTGTGGCATCAGAGGGGTGGGGCCACCCGGTGACGTAATTGGTAATACCCCATTACCAATTCACACAGGTGGGAAGTGGGATCTGGGGGTCCTCTTGTTAAAGGGGGCTTCCAGATTCCGATAATCCCCCCACCCGCATACCCCCATGACCACTGGGCAAGGGTTGCGGGGATGAGGCCCTTGTTCCCATCAACATGGGAACAAGGTGCTTTGGGGGCTACCCCAAAGCACCCTCCCCATGTTGAGGGCATGTGGCCTGGTACGGTATGGCCAGGACAGGGGGTGCTCTCTCATCCCTCCCCTCTTTTCCTGCAGCCTGCCAAGTTGTGTGCTCGGATAAGGGTCTGGTATGGATTTTGAGGGGGCCCCTATGCCATTTTTTTAAAACTTTGGCGCAGGGTTCCCCTCAAAATCTATAACAGACCTGAAGGATCTGGTATGGATTTTGGGAGGGACCCTACACCATTTTTTTTAATTTGGCACAGGGTTCCCATTAATTTCCATATCAGACCTGAAGGGCCTGGTATGGATTTTAGGGGGACCCCACGCAATTTTTTTTTAAATTTTGGTTCGGGGTTCCCCTTAATATTCATACCAGACCCAAAGGGCCTGGTAATGGACTGGGGGGATCCCATGCTCTTTTTTTCAATGAGTTTTATCTATATTGCCGAGACCCTACAATTCATTACAGTTTTAAATGCCAATTTTTCCTTTAGAAATGTCATTTTGCTGTGGTACTGTTCTAAACACGGGAAAAATGCGCCACTTTGCAGGCATACCATAGACACCCCCCAGGCATGATATTTAAAGGAATATTTAATTTTTATTGTTTCACTTTAACCACTTGCTTACTGGGCACTTAAACCCCCCTCCTGTCCAGACCAATTTTCAGCTTTTAGCGCTGTTGCACTTTGAATGACAATTGTGCAGTCGTACAACACTGTACTCAAATGAAATTTTTATCATTTTTTTCCCACAAAAAGAGTTTTCTTTTGGTGGTATTTGATCACCTCTGTGGTTTTTATTTTTTGTTAAAAAAATTCAAAAAGACCAAATTTAAAAAAAAATATATTTGTTTTAGATTTTGTTATAAAATTTTGCAAACAGGTAATTTTTCTCCTTCATTGATGTACGTTGATGAGGCGGCACTGATGGGCATTGATAGGTGGCAGTGATGGGCACTGATGGGTGGCAGTGATGGGCACTGATGGGTGGCAATAATGGGCACTGATTGCTTACACTGATGGCAGCACTGCTAGGTGGCACTGATTGGCACCACTGGTGGGAATTGATAGGTGGCACTTGTGGGCATTGATAGGTGGCACTTGTGGGCATTGTGGGCACTGGCAGGTGGCAATAGCAGGTGGCACTGGCAGGCACAGATGAGGCAGATGTGCCTCCTTCCTCTTCAGGACTGATGTCCCTTTAACATAAGCCAGTGATCGATTAAAAACGATTACCAAGCTTTTGTTTACATCATGTGATCAGCTGTCATTGGGTGGGGATTGGCCCCTTACTCGGATCTGTGATTATCCGAGTCTCTGTGACTCGGTGATCACAGTGTGGGCACGTGCACAGGGGAGGACATCCTATGAAGGCCTCCCGGAAATTAAGGTCGGTGCTGTGGCCGTCATTCGGCTATGGTCCGGACCTCAAGTGGTTAAGCATTAAAAAAATCACTTTTGCATTGATACATGTCCCCTGTGGCAGGACCCAGGTCCCCAAACACTTTTTATGATGATAACTTGCATATAAGCCTTTAAAATTAGTACTTTTGATTTTTCATGTTAGTGTCCCATAGACTTTAATGGTGTTCTGGCGGTTTTCGAATTTGCCACGAACACTGCATATTGTTCGCTGTTCGGCAAACATCCAATGTTCGAGTCGAACTTATGTTCGACTCGAACATCAGGCTCATCCCTAATTATAATGATTGATGAATGGTGACTGGGTGATCAAATTATTACAGTTTTTAATGATGCAAAACTATGTGTGTGGATGATTGCACTGATCTATATATAATTGGATGCATGATGAAATTGATAGTGATAAATATAAAAAGTTATGATTCACAAAACCACATCAAAATTTGCTATGTCTCTATGGTACACATCCTGTGGGGATGCCCCAAACTTGACAACTACTGGCTTGAGGCGTCCCACCTAGTTAGCAAGGTCACAGGCTCACCTTGCAGCCTAATGCCCCGTACACACGGTCGGATTTTCCGATGGAAAATGTCCGATCGGAGCGTGTTGTCAGAAATTCCGACCGTGTGTGGGCTCCATCGGACATTTTCCATCGGATTTTCCGACACACAAAGTTGGAGAGCAGGAGATAAAATTTTCTGACAACAAAATCCGTTGTCGGAAATTCCGATCGTGTGTACACAAATCCGATGGACAAAGTGCCACGCATGCTCAGAATAAATAAAGAGATGAAAGCTATTGGCCACTGCCCCATTTATAGTCCCGACGTACGTGTTTTACGTCACCGCGTTCAGAACGATCGGATTTTCCGACAACTTTGTGTGACCGTGTGTATGCAAGACAAGTTTGAGCCAACATCCGTCAGAAAAAATCCTAGGATTTTGTTGTCGGAATGTCCGAACAAAGTCCGACCGTGTGTACGCCCTATAACACCTGAACTGGCCTTACTCAACATTGGCATTAAAGCGTACCCACACCTATGACACTCTAAATAGTGAGTACTAAATCCTCTTACACAGCAGTCCCTTTTTCTGCCATCACACTGGATTTTCAGAATAATATATTTCATAAAATTGTTGTAGTTTAACTGATGGAAATTAGCCACTTGGTAATTTCAATAACTCACAATATCATATATATTTCAACAAAGGTAATTTTTAAACTGTGAAGGGTTTGTTAAGGTGTAATTGGCTTAGTCAATAATTATTGTAATTTGTATATACAATGCCTTGAAAAAGTATATATACCCCTTGACATTTTTCACATTTTGTCATGTTACAACCAAAAATGTAAATGTATTTTATTGGGATTATATGTGATAGAACAACACAAAGTGGCACATAATTGTGAAGTGGAAGGAAGATGATAAATGCTTTTCAAAATGTTTTACAAATACATTTCTGAAAAGTGTGGCGTGCATATGTATTCAGCCCCCTGGCAGAGCTTGAACTATTTTGCAAAGAAGAGTGGGCAAAAATTTCACTCTCTAGATATGCAAACCTGGTAGAAACATAGCCAAAAAGACTTGCAGCTGTAATTGCAGAGAAAAGTGGTTCTACAAAATATTGACTCAGGGGAGCTTAATAAACAATTGCACACCGCACTTTTCAGATGTTTATTTGTAAAACATTTTGAAAACCATTTTTCATTTTCCTTCCACGTCACAATTACAGTACGTGCCACTTTGTTTGTCTTTCACATAAAATCCCAATAAAACATATTTACGTTTTTGGTTGTAACATAACAAAATGTGAAACATGCCTGGGGTATATATACTTTTTCAAGGCACTATATATGTAGGGGGATGTTTTTTAACCACTTGAAGACCTGTATGTTAAACCTCCTTCCTGTCCAGGCAATTTTTCAGTTTTCAGCATTATTATATGATTGTCGATTACTTCATCATGCAACATTGTACACTAATTAATAATTAATTTTATAGACAGATTTGACATCTTCACCCCCTTCCTGCACAGGCCAATTTTCAGATTTCAGCTCTGTTACACTTTGAATGCCAATTACTCATTTGTGCAATACTGTACCCGAATTAGATTTTTATAATTTTTTTTTGACAGATAGTGCTTTGTTTTGCTAGTATTTGATCATCACTGGGTTTTTAATTTTTTGCTATATAATACAAAAAAAATGAAAAGAAAAAACACATTTCTCTGTCTAATTTTGTGACCCCTTTTTTTGGAACGTAGATAGTCCAAGGTATCTAGTAGGGATGAGCTGAACACCCCCTGGTTCGGTTTGCACCAGAACATCCAAACATGCAAAAAAGTTTGTTTGAACATGCGAATACCGTTAAAGTCTATGGGACACGAACGTGAAAAATCAAAAGTGCTAATTTTAAAGGCTTATATGCAAGTTTTTGCCCTAAAAAGTGTTTGGAGACACGGGACCTGCCCCCAGGGGACATGTATCAATGCAAAAAAAGTTTTAAAATGGCCGTTTTTTCAGGAGCAAAATTGTACCTGGGGGATGTCTATAGTATGCCAGTAAAGTGGTTCAGTTTTCCCATGTTTAGAACAATACCACAGCAAAAATTTCTAAAGGAAAAAAGTCATTTAAAACTGCTTGCGGCTGTAATGTATTGTCAGGTCCCAGCAATATAGATGAAAATCATTGAGAAAAATGGCATGGGTCAGGCCCCCCCCGCCCAGTACATAGCTCTTTGGGTCTGGTATGGATATTAAGGGGAACACCGCACCCAAATAAAAAAAAATGCATGGGAAAGCTCCCAGGCACTATATACTCTGAACAGAAGTATATATACTATACAGCCTGCCCTATATACTCTGCCCTATATACTCTGCAGAAAATTGGGCCTTAGGTGTTGGTAGTGCCAGAACACTGTAACCCCTCACAGTTACTCTTGTTGGGTGCAGGAACAGGCCCTGCTGTTAAATATTATTTAAAAAATTGTAATTACATGTCCGTGTTAAACAGGGGCAGAAAAAGTTGGCCTTGGGTGGTGGTGCCACAACACTGTAAGCCCTCACAGTTACTCTTGGTGGGCGCAGGAATGGGCCCTGCAGTGAAATATTAGATCATGAATTGTGATTACATGCACAGGGGCAGAAAAATTGGGCCTTTGGTGGTGGTGGTGGGGCAGTAACACTGTAAGCCCTCACAGATACTCTTGTTGGGCGCAGCAACAGGCCCTGCTGTTAAATTTTATATCAAAATTTGTAATCACATGCCCCTGTAAACGGGCAGAAAATTGGGCCTTGGGTGGTGGTGCCACAACAATGTAAATCCTCACAGATACTCTTGTTGAGTGCAGGAATGGGCCCTGCTGTTAAATATTAGATCACAAATTGTAATCACATGCCCCTGTTAAACAGGGGCAGAAAAATTGGGCCTTGGGTGGTGGTTCTACAACACTGTAACCCCTCACAATTACTCTTGGTGGGCACAGGAATGGGAAATATTAGATCAAGAGTTTATCAGGAACCATGAATCAGACCGAGACAGAAGTATAGTTAAATCACACTTGTTTAACAATAATAATAAAAAGGTAAACAGAGTAAGTGTGGTCAAAACAAGCCAGAGTTCAGTAACCGGATTGTGTAGTCAGCCAAGCCAATGTCAGAGAGCCAGAGGTAAACGTAGTAGTACAGCAAGCAGGATCAGGAGCCAGAAGGGACATCAGCCAAGCAAGTCCTCAACAGGAATGCAGGAGAAAGTCTCTGTGATGTTGACAAAGGCAAAGGCAGAGATTAAGTGAACTGGACAGCTTTAAGTAGGCAGGACTGACGAGCAGAATCAACAACAGCTGGGTAACTGTGGAGAGAGATGGGAGCTGGCAATTAGCCAACAGCTGATCGGCCAGCTCAGAGAAGGAAGGGCTGAGCCCAGCCCTGACAGTACCCCCTCCTCAATGACCCCTCCTCGGAGGAGGACCACCAGGCTTGAGGGGAAAACGTCTATGGAAATCACGGAGGAGAAAAGGGGCATGTATGTCCGAGGATGAGACCCAAGAACGTTTCTCCGGACGGTACCCTTACCAATGCACCAGGTACTATATGCTCCTACGGGAGTCAACAATGGACTGTACTTCATACTCCTCATGGTTCTCAACCTGTACAGGGTGAGGACGTGGTACCGGGTTGGTAAAACGGTTGCAGACCAAAAGTTTTAATAAGGAGACAAGAAATACATTCGAAATACGTATATTAGAAGGAAGGTCTAATGCGTAAGCCACTGGGTTAATCCTGCAAAGGATAGGGAAGGGCCCAATAAACTTCAGTAAGGGAACACAAAGTCGGAGGTTGCGAGATGACAGCCAGACCCTGTCCCCAGAAATAAAAAGTAAGTGCAGCGCAATATGTAAGATTAAATAAATAATCAAAATAGGATAGAATTCAAAAATAATAATGCGCCAACCACAAAGCAAAGCAGCCAACACCACAATCAGACAAATTGTAAGAATATTAAAATAAAAATAAGTGTGGCGCTAAAAAAGCATGTCCTTTATTGGGCGAAGCCAAACAGAATGGTGTCTGGAGGGCAATATGCACAACAAAGATTATTAATGGAAAAAAAGGTCCTGTAGGGACTGTTGATTAGCAACAACAAAACAAATAAATCCAACCACAAAATGAATGAATGTGTACAAATGGGTGAATCATAAATAAAGTATAAATGGCATATGAGGTGAACCAATGTACACACCGATATATGTACATAAAAGGGGAAATGATGTAAGGGGAACCACAAACCCAACAATAGGGAAGAGTGGTTATAAAATTGTGAAAATAGTGTACATCACGGGCATATTGCACATGAAATAAATTGTGTATAAATTTGTGAGGGTTGTGCACAACACAAGTGTATTGCAAAGAGGATAAAATTAATTATGTGAAAAGAACCACTGACTAAAAGTGCCGGGCTGCTAATACAATAAAAAGTCCATCCGGAACTTAAGTGAGTGAAGTGATGACTATAAGTCCAAATGATACAATGGAAGGCGATCAACAGCCACCAAACTCAGTGTAGGAGGACCAATGGATCCAAAGATGGTATCCGCGAGTTGCGGTCATAAACTTCTGTGTGAAAGGTGTAGGCATAAATACCCTTACCAGAGAGGATGGACTCCCAGTCAGCGACTTGGGAGTCAAACAGACTTGTATCAGAGTAGGGGGAGTAGCTCCTGGTTCCCAACGATTGAGGATGATGAAGGAGTGGTAATGTTCATCGACTCGATCTCTCTGATCTCACCAACCTGTCGCTTCAAAGATGTCAATGGTAGGTGGTTGTTAAAGATCCAACTTCGTAGGAAGGATGTCACTCCTCAAAAATGAAGGGGAAAAGAAAGAGGCTTCCCCATAGTGTGAGTCGGCTAAGAACCAGCTTTATTAAAATAAAGTAATAAAAACACTCTGGCTCTTTAAAAAACAAACAATGAAAGTAGCGCTAAAATACAAATGGTGGCAAGACAGGCATAACAGACCCTACGCGTTTCGTCCGATAGGACTTCTACTGGGGTATATGCTCGTCTGCCACTTGTGCCTGTATATATAGATAAACTAATAATAATCAAAGTATGACAGCTGTTCGCGCCATGTAAACCATCATTTCCGGGTTATGGGGAAATGGTGTCCGTATCCATCATTATCCAATCACAATGATGCTAAAATCGGCCTGAAACCAAGCCTCAATGTGAGTAGGCCAATCATAGTAGTGCCATATGTCGCGTCATCAAAAGCATATCAAAGAGTGGGTCACATGATGTCACTCCTCCTATAGGATCCCAGGACGTACAATGCAGTATCCAATAAGGCTCATCCCTGTCCTCAACCTATCACCGGTGACAGGGGTGAAGCGTAACATCCAATCCGGGGATGTGGTGAGGATAAGTGACGTCAATCCGGCGTACAACCGGAAGTGACGAGGACGCAAGTGGTGGTGAACCGCAAAAGCGTACCACAACTCATTCTGATAGGAAATGTAAAGCGGAAGTATTAAAACTTGGAGCGCAGTGCGGTCCAACTATCAAAAGACATGGATATATACCCAAAGACGCTGACATGGCACGAACATTGCTAAACTTAACAGTAAAACAAATACACAATGGAAATGGACAATGTACAATATCGCTGAAACCAAATTCGATAATGAGGTATATGAGTCCCTATCATTATGAAAGTTGATATGTAGCTGGAAAGAAAAAACCTCTGTACATAAGTATGAACTAAGAGGCTCAAGAGAATTCCAAAATTATACACAAGAGCCAAGTGATCAAAAATAATAAAAATAATAAAAATATATAAATGGAAGGAAAACTATGTAATAAACTGAATAAATTAGACGAAAACCTCTATTTTAATTTATAAATGACTGAATTGAATAACGACCAACCCCATAAAGTTTAAGGACTCCATATGCACCGTACAAATATGTTAGGCGTAAGGATTATTCATCCAGCTCGTATTCAAAGGGGAACGGGACTGGTTTGGAACCCTAAAGAAAAAACACTAACAATAAACTAGAAAAGAGTTATGACTGATTGATAAAAGAATTAATGTCCCATTCTTTTTTGAGGAGTGACATCCTTCCTACGAAGTTGGATCTTTAACAACCACCTACCATTGACATCTTTGAAGCGACAGGTTGGTGAGATCAGAGAGATCGAGTCGATGAACATTACCACTCCTTCATCATCCTCAATCGTTGGGAACCAGGAGCTACTCCCCCTACTCTGATACAAGTCTGTTTGACTCCCAAGTCGCTGACTGGGAGTCCATCCTCTCTGGTAAGGGTATTTATGCCTACACCTTTCACACAGAAGTTTATGACCGCAACTCGCGGATACCATCTTTGGATCCATTGGTCCTCCTACACTGAGTTTGGTGGCTGTTGATCGCCTTCCATTGTATCATTTGGACTTATAGTCATCACTTCACTCACTTAAGTTCCGGATGGACTTTTTATTGTATTAGCAGCCCGGCACTTTTAGTCAGTGGTTCTTTTCACATAATTAATTTTATCCTCTTTGCAATACACTTGTGTTGTGCACAACCCTCACAAATTTATACACAATTTATTTCATGTGCAATATGCCCGTGATGTACACTATTTTCACAATTTTATAACCACTCTTCCCTATTGTTGGGTTTGTGGTTCCCCTTACATCATTTCCCCTTTTATGTACATATATCGGTGTGTACATTGGTTCACCTCATATGCCATTTATACTTTATTTATGATTCACCCATTTGTACACATTCATTCATTTTGTGGTTGGATTTATTTGTTTTGTTGTTGCTAATCAACAGTCCCTACAGGACCTTTTTTTCCATTAATAATCTTTGTTGTGCATATTGCCCTCCAGACACCATTCTGTTTGGCTTCGCCCAATAAAGGACATGCTTTTTTAGCGCCACACTTATTTTTATTTTAATAATCAAAATAGGATGAATAATTTCACAAATGTCTATCAAGACAAATCCATATTAGGTGAACTTCAAGTGACAGGAATTGCGCTTACCAGATATAGTGGACCTCTGCAAAGCAGGGGTCAAACTCACATGTATCCCCACGGGGATGATGGTAATTTCTGGTGGTGTCACTGGGAAATATTACTGAAGCCTGGAGATCCAGTCATCCAGAGGAGTAAAACAGCCTTCCAACAGGGAGATGCCAGAGGTATGAACTGCCAGGTAAGAGATGTGGGAAAAGACCGCTCCAGAGTGTAAATGTAAAAAAATATAAACTCCTCGCTGACAAAGTCCAGTCAGGACATAATGCTGCGTACGGGGGAGGAGCTTTGTCACGGCGTCACCCGCTGCCACAATGTGTTTGTCGGTACTAAACTGTCCGATCATTTTTAACCATTTGAGCCTTTGAGCGCTCGTTTTTAAAGTTTACTAAGTGGACTTTTCAATAAAATAGATGGATTACTCTTAGATGGTATTCTTTATATTTTTTTACATTTACACTCTGGAGCGGTCTTTTCCCACATCTCTTACCTGGCGGTTCATACCTCTGGCATCTCCCTGTTGGAAGGCTGTTTTACTCCTCTGGATGACTGGATCTCCAGGTTTCAGTGATATTTCCCAATGACACCACCAGGAATTACCATCATTCCCGTGGGGATACATTTGTGAAATTATTCATCCTATTTTGATTATTTATTTAATCTTACATATTGTGCTGCACTTACCTTTTATTTCTGTTACTTTTCAGGCATATGTGATTACCTGTAGTGTTCAGCTTGCATATTTTATTTGTGATTGTTTATATGTGTTTGCGCTGATTGTCACCCCTTTTCAGGCCCTGTCCCCAACCTGGTAGGAAGGCGCAGGCAGGCGTCTGCGGTCAGCATGGAGTCTGTACCTATCATTAGCATGACACAAAGCCTCCTGGACTTGTGACCAAGTGGAACGAAGACCATGGAGATGCTCCTCTAACGCAGGAATACTCTGCGGAACAAACAAGTCAGGCAACATGGAAGGTTGGAAACCATAATTTGGCATAAACGGGGACAATTGGGAAGCAGAATTCACACTGTTGTGAGCAAACTCTGCACACGGTAATAGGTCTGACCAGTTGTTATGATGGTCAGAAATATAGCAACATAGGAATTGCTCCAAGGACTTATTGGCTCGTTCTGTGGCCCCATTAGACTGCGGGTGATATGCAGAGGAGAAAGTAAGCTGAATTCCCAACTGTGCACAAAAGGCTTGCCAGAACTGGGAGACAAACTGACTACCCCTGTCCGAGACATTCACCTTGGGTAGCCCATATAAGCGAAAGATCTCCCGAGCAAAAATGGAAGCCAGTTCCTTAGAAGTGGGCAACTTTTTAAGTGGAATACAATGACACATCTTTGAGAACCGGTCAACCACCATAAGGATAACAACGTTGCCTTGGGAGTTGGGTAACTCCACAATGAAATCCATAGACAGGTGCGTCCAGGGCCTCTCTCCATTGGGTATGGGTTGTAGGAGGCCCACTGGAAGGTGTTGTGGAGTCTTACTCTGCGCACACACGGAACAGGCACTACGAAGACAGTTACATCAGCCCGTAGACTAGGCCACCAGAATTGGTGGGAAATGGGCCAAACAAGTTGATTTTTCCCAGAGTGGCCAGCTGCCTTGGGAGAATGGTAAGTCTGGAGCACAGCAGTATGGAGACTCTCCGGGACAAAGCAGTGGTCACAAGGTTTCTCAGGAGGAGCATGGACATGAGCAGCAAAAATTTTGTCACCCAAAGAAGAAGTAAGACTGGTGCAAACAGTAGCCAGAATACAATCAGAAGGAATCATAGGAACCGGAACCGACTTCAAATTGGAAGAGGGATAAAATGATCGCCAACAGCTCTCTGTCACCAATCTCGTAATTGCACTCCACAGGTGACAATTTCTTGGAAAAGTAGCCACCAGGATGCATAGCGCTCTCAGAGGTAGGACATTGAGACAGAAGGGAGCCAACACCAGTCTCAGAAGCATTAACCTCAAGGATAAAATCAATGTAGGATCAGGATGTGCCAACACAGGAGCAAAAACAAAGGCAGCCTTGAGACTCTCAAAGGCCTTAATGGACTACGGAGATCAACTCTGTGGGTTACCGTCCTTTCTGGTCATATCAGTCAGGGGCTTGACCAGAGACGAGAAGTTATGAATAAACTTCCGATAATAGTTGGCAAAGCCCAGAAAATGGTGCAGGGGACGTAAACTGACTGGTGGGGGGCCACTGTAGGACTGCCAAAAGTTTCCCTGGGTCCATCGAAAAACCAGCAGTGGAAATGACATTCTAGTTTAGAGATTGTTCTTCTTAGTTTCTGAAGCACACGACAGACATCTGTGTGGTGGCTCTCCAGGGACTTGGAAAATATGAGGATATTATCGAGATAAACCACCACACGTAAGTGCAACAACTCTCGGAGGACATCGTTAATAAATTCCTGGAAAACTGCCAGGGCGTTACAAAGGCCAAAAGGTATTACGAGGTACTCATAACGGCCTGTTCTGGTATTAAACACAGTTTTCCACTCATGGCCCTCCTTAATCCACATGAGATTGTATGCCCCTCTCAAATCAAGCTTTGTGAAAACCGTTGCTCCCTTGAGGTGGTCAAATAATTCTGTAATCAATGGAATCGGGTAGGCATTCTTAATCATGAAACGAACGAGACCCCTATAATCAATACAAGGTCTCAGTTCACTGCTCTTCTTCTTCACAAAGAAGAAACCAGCACCAGCAGGAGACGAGGATTTGCGGATGAAACCTCAAGAAAGTGCATCTGCAACATACTCCTCCATGGCCTTATCCTCCAAGACCGACAAAGGGTAAACCCGGCCACGAGGGGGTATGGCACCAGGTTGAAGGTCAATTGCGCAATGATAAGGCCGGTGTGGAGGCAAACTATGGGCTTGACCTTTGTCAAAGACATTGCTAAAATCGCAGTACTCCTCCGGCAGGGAGGGGAGTGAAGAGGTGCACAGGACCTTGGCTACCTTCTGGAAGCATGTCTCACTGCATTGAGGTGACCAGAAGAGAACCTCAGCATGGAGCCAATTAAAAGAGGGGTTGTGCCTCTGCAACCAAGGATAACCAATAACCAGCAGAAACCTAGGTGAGGAAATAACTTGGAATTGCAGTATCTCATGGTGAAGAGCCCCTACAGCCATGGACAATGGAACTGTCTCATGAGTCACATGGGCAGGCTGTAGAGGTCTCCCATCAAGAGCCTCAATGGCAAGTGGAGTGTCACGTAGCTGCAGCGAAATCGAGTGCTGCAATATAAAAGCAGCATCAATGAACAGACCTGCAGCCCCAGAGTCGATTAGAGCCTGTATCTCGATGGACGAGTCAGACCAAGAAAGGGTGACCGAAACCAGGGGCTTATCCTTCTGGATAACTGGGGATGAAACCACGCCACCTAAGGTCCGTCCATGACAGGACCTCAAGGTTCAGGCGTTCCCTGGATGGGTAGGACAAGACTTCAAATGCGACCTGCCTGGCCACAATAAAGGCACAATCTCTCCCTTCTCCTAAAGGTTCTTTCATCTGCAGAGAAACGTATGAAGCCCAAGTGCATGGGTTCATTTTCACTGACCGATTTGGTACCAGGAGGCATGGGAGGTGAGGGCGGCACGGGTGGGACTGCAAAGCTCGGAGGCAAACGTACAGGAGACTCTCTCTGAGTCTGGAGTCAATGAGGATGGCAAACGTGATCAACTTCTCCAGCTCAGGGGGTATATGTTGGGCTGCTATCTCATCCTTGATGAAATCCAAGAGACCATAAGAAAAGGCAGCCAAGAGGGCCTCATTGTTTTAAAGGAGGCCGCAAACTCCGGGTAACTCAAGACAACAGGTTTTTGTGTCTCCCATAGAGGGTTTGCCCAGGCCAAGGCTCTCTCTGAAAGCAAAGATATCATGTAACCTTCTTTGCTTCCGTCCGTGGGAAACGCCTGGGGCAGCATCTCAAAGTATATCTCAACCTGGTTGAGAAACCCTCTGCATTGAACTGGAACACCCCCAAATCGCTGGGGAAGTGGAGCGGAACTAGACATACCTCTTATATGGGTAATACTCGAGGCGGGTGCCTGCACAGAGGCTGGCACAGCAGCAGGGACGGCCTGCAACTCAGGTTGTACCAGAGCAGCCACCGTGGGAGATTCCAGGTGAGCCGTGCGACTCAGGAGGGTTTGTAACGCTATGGCAAACTGATCCATGCGGTGATCTTGCTCATCCAATCTGGAAAAAATATTACCAACAAGTGGATTGATTGTATCTTCTGAATGTATGGCCTTCGCCTACTATCAGGAACCATGAATCAGACCGAGACAGAAGTATAGTTAAGTCACACTTGTTTAATAATAATAATAAAAAGGTTAACAGAGTAAGTGTGGTCAAAACAAGCCAGAGCTCAGTAACCGGATGGGTTAGCCAGCCAAGCCAATGTCAGAGAGCCAGAGGTAAACATAGTAGTACAGCAAGCAGGATCAGGAGCCAGAAAGGATGTCAGCCGAGCAAGTCTTCAACAGGAATGCAGGAGAAAGTCTCTGTGATGTTGACAAAGGCAAAGGCAGAGATCAAGTGAGCTGGATGGCTTTAAGTAGGCAGAATCAACAACAGCTGGGTAACTGTGGAGAGAGGTGGGAGCTGGCAATTAGCTGACAGCTGAGCAGCCAGCTCAGAGAAGGAAGGGCTGAGCCCAGCCCTGACAGAATTGTAATTACATGCCCCTGTTAAACAGGGGCAGAAAAATTGGGCCTTTGGTGGTGGTGCCACAACACTGTAAGCCCTCACAGATACTCTTGTTGGGTGCAACAATGGGCCCTGCTGTTAAATATTATATCAAATTTGTAATTGCATGCCCCTGTTAAACAGGGGTAGAAAAATTGGGCCTTGGGTGGTGGTGCCACAACACTGTAAGCCCTCACAGTTACTCTTGGTGGGCGCAGGAACGGGCCCTGCAGTGAAATATTAGATCAAGAATTGTACTTACATGCCCCTGTTAAACAGGGGCAGAAAAATTGGGTCTTTGGTGGTGGTGGTGCCACAACACTGTAACCCCTCACAGATACTCTTGTTGGGCGCAGGAAAGGGCCCTGCTGTGAAATATTAGATCAAAAATTGTAATTACAATACAGTGCAGCCATAGTGCAGTTGCTACTACTTTTCTGGTGGTGTACACAGTACACAATACAGTGCAGCCGTAGTGCAGTTGCTACTACTTTTTTGGTGGTGTACATAGTACACAATACAGTGCAGCCGTAGGGCAGTTGCTACTACTTTTCTGGTGGTGTACACAGTACACAATACAGTGTAGTGTGGTGTTGCAAAACAAAATATATATCATGTCCGGAAGGCCACGGTGTCAGGTACATGTTGCTGGAGGATGAGAAGCGATTTTAAGGCTCTGATGTTGGTACCGAGGTTGAAGAAGGGAGTAACGTGAGCCTAGAGAGAGGGGGTGCCCAAGAAGGACAAGAAACAGGCAGTCATGTTCCCTCAGCTGAAGCATAGTGCCAGGTTTTCTCCAGTGCCGAGGAGTAAGGGGATGATGAGGTCACTGACTCTACTTGGGTGCCTGATAGAATAGAGGAGAAGGAGGAGGAGGAGGAGGCACAACTCCAACAAGGCAGGATGTCCTCTAGGGGACAGCTTAAGGGCAGCCACCCTACTGCATCACACCGCAACGGTGTCAGGTACATGCTACTGGAGGATGAGAAGCGATTTTAAGGCTCTGATGTTGGTTCCGAGGTTGAGGATGGGAGTAACGTGAGCCTAGAGAGAGGGGGTGCCCAAGAAGGACAAGAAACAGGCAGTCATGTTCCCTCAGCTGCAGCATAGTGCCAGGTTTTCTCCAGTGCCGAGGAGGGAGGGGATGATGAGGTCACTGACTCTACTTGGGTGCCTGATAGAATAGAGGAGAAGGAGGAGGAGGAGGCACAACTCCAACAAGGCAGGATGTCCTCTAGGGGACAGCTTAAGGGCAGCCACCCTACTGCATCACACCGCAGATGCAGGTGCAGGGCACTGCTGACTCCCCAATGATTTTGAAAAGTTCCTTGGTGTGGGCCTTTTTTGACATGTGTGCAGCAGATTGCACCATTGCTGTTTGCAACCTAGGTCTGAAGCGGATCAAGCATGGCCAGAACAGCAGTCGCTTGGGCACCACATGCTTGACCAGACATATGACGACCTCCCATGCAGTCTGTCTCCCGTATACTATATTTGAGATTTAATATCTCTCAGATATGATTTGGTTAAATGAGAGTTCTTTGACCATGAGTGATAGCTTTAACACAATAACAACATTTATTGGTGAGTAGTTGAAAGTCTATCTAATATACAACCATCTATCTATAGTCTACACACCAAGGTAGAAAATATTAGGTTAAAATAAGAAAATTACATTAAGGAATACAGAGTATATTCCTTAAAACATTAATCTACAAACATATTTAGTTACAAGTAAAATGCAGACCATTCCCATAATTACCTTTAGCACCAAGGTTCCATTCTGACGGATGCTCTCCCATAAAAATGTGTGTTTCCCTCCCATCTAGTCTGTGTATATCATTACAGGGTGATGCCTCATTGGTTGGCATAACGTGGCTCTGATTGGTGAGCTTCCCTATTCCTGGTTAAGGACTGGCTACATCTCCAATCCCTATACTTTGCATAAGTCAGCCCCCTTTAATTCAAATCCTTGTGACTATTCTGAGCAGGAGATTAACTTGAAGTTTCCCAGGAAGTTAAGTATTGATTACGGGTTGGCCTCCCTTCATTGCATATCCCAGCATGGGATCCTTTGAAGTGAGTATGTGTAAAACAATGAGGTTTGGATCCAATTGTTTGTAATGCAGGTATAGCAATAGGTGTCCCAAGTACTTGCAACCAGCAGTACACCATCATCTGATTTTAGCAGGCAAATTTCCCTACCCCAGTTGCTAAACCGTAAAAAGAAATTTGGTCCCAGCCATCCACATGCTCAGCGTCTGAATGCTAGCTTGGCCAAATAGCTAGCACTGCAACTGCTGCCTTTTTAGCTGGTAGACTCTGCCCCCTTTCGTGAATTTGTGGAATGTGCTGTAACTCAGTGGCAGGTTCCATAACACCATATCTTTTCATGGAAGGCCATTCCGGCTCTCTACCAGCATGTAGAATGCAATGTTTTGGCCTCGTTGGACAGGGCGGTCAGCAGTAAGGTGCATATTACCGCTGACTTATGGTTTAGGCATGGACAGGGATGTTACCTTTCCTTCACGGTGCACTGGGTAACTCTGCTGGCAGCTGGGAAGGATGCAGGACAGGGTTCAGTATTGTTGGAGCTTGTTCTGCCACCACGCCTCCAAAATGCTAGAGGTGACTCTGCCACAGCTCTCTCCCCCACCCCTTGCTCTTCTTCTTCCTCTATGTCCTCTTCTGCAGATTTGTCCTCTGAACCAGTGGTGCTCCGTAAGCATTCAAGGGGCTATGCAAGCACTCAGGCAAAAAGATTCCATGCGGTGCATGAGTTACATAGTTACATAGTAGGTGAGGTTGAAAAAAGAAACAAATCCATCAAGTCCAACCTATGTGTGTGATTATATGTCAGTATTACATTGTATATCCCTGTATGTTGTGGTTGTTCAGGTGCTTATATAATATTCTTGAAAGTATTGATGCCCCCCGCTGAGACCATCGCCCGTGGAAGGGAATTTCACATCCTTGCCACTCTTACAGTAAAGAATCCTCTATGTAGTTTAAGGTTAAGCTACTGCTTAGGGGACAGGAGCCACACTGGGGCAGAGATTCTGTCAGCTCTGCAGGGGCAGGCTCAGAGGTGGTTGACACCACACCAGCTTCAGCCAGGAATGGTTGTATGCGACAATGGCACCAACCTTCTCTCCGCCCTCTGACAGGGACACTTGACCCATGTTCCATGTTTGGCACATGTCCTGAATTTGGTGGTGCAGCATTTCTTGAGTAGGTACCCAGGCTTACAAGATCTCCTGAGGCAGGCCATGAAAGTCAGTGGTCATTTCCACCGGTCATACAATGCCAGTGCACGGCTGGCTGACATTCAAAGGGAACGCAACCTGCTACCAACCACCTAATTTTTGACATGTCCACCAGGTGTAACTCAATGTTGGCAATGCAGCAGAGGGCCATCAATGAGTACCTGTGTGAGTATAGCACCATGGCAGGGTCAGGGGAGCTTGGCTTCTTTTCACCAAGCCAGTGGCTACTTATCAAGGATGCATGCACTGTCCTGTCACCATTTGAGGATGCCACAAGGATGGTGAGCAACAATGCATGCATCAGTGATACTGCCCCTTTTGTCTTCCTGTTGGAGCACACGCTTCATGGAATAATGGACAGGGCACTGAAGGCAGAAAAGCGGGAGGAAGAGGAGGACTTCCTTACCTTCAAAGCCCCCTTTATCTAGATATTATTCCTGCAGGCCTGCCAAACAGTCATGGGGCATGATGGGACTGTGATGTCATAAGGGGTGGGGTCACCAGGTGACATCACCCAGTGACCATGCCCCATGCCTATATAAGTCGTTGCGCACCTCGCACACGGCATTACAGCAGGAGAGAGAATCGTGTAAATATCAGAAGAAGAGAAGATGGAACAAGATGACTGAGAAGACCGGGCCACCGCTAGCAAAAGAGCGGCAAAAGAGCAGAAAGTAGCAGAGGAGCCCAGCAGAAGAACCGGAGAGTGGGAGAAGAACCGGACACCGGGAGATGAGGCCGTAGAGCGCGAGAAGAGCCAGACACCGGGAGAAGAGGCCGGAGAGTGGGAGAAGAACCGGACACCTGGAGAAGAGGCCATAGAGCGGGAGAAGAGCCAGACACCGGGAGAAGAGGCTGGAGAGAGCGCAGAAGTTGGAAGAAGACCCTCAAAGTCAGAAGAAGACCCCCGGAGCTGCCTAATAAATTACTTTAAAAACCTGTCTAGTGTGTTTTTTTTTTATTGACATTTTTCCCCAAGGTGAATGGGTAGGGGTATGATGTACCCCATACTCATTCACATAGCGTGGGGGGCTGGGATCTGGGGGCCCCCTTATTAAAGGGGGCTCCCGGATTCCGATAAGCCCTCCACCCGCAGACCCCGACAACCAATGGGGCCAGGGTTGTCGGGAAGAGGCCCTTGTCCTCATCAACATGGGGACAAGGTGCTTTGGGGTGGGGGGGTCGCAGGGCACCCTCCTGCCCCAAAGTGCCCCCCACATGTTGAGGGCATGTGGCCTGCTATGGTTCAGGAGGGGGGAGTGCTCGCTCGTCCCCACCCCCTTTCCTGACCAGCCAGGCTGTGTGCTCGGATAAGGGTCTGGTATGGATTTTTTTGGCGTAGGGGGTTTCCCTTAAAATCCATACCAGACCTAAGGGCCTGGTATGCCCCTGGAGGGGAACCCATGCCATTTTTTTATTTAAAATTTGGTGCGGTGTTCCCCCTCATGATTCATACCAGACACCTGTCAGCAATGCTTGTCGCTCATCAGGAAAGAAAAAAACGCAGTTTTCCTTTCCCGTTGAGCGAGCCAGCGCGAGATGTACAGTTCCCTGCGAGAACCAGGGGATTGGAATTGCGCTGGAAACACATTCTCGCGGTCAGGTACTGTAACTAATTGAATTTGATTTTGATCAGGGATCCCTTGAAGACTGCCTATGCTGACTATCCTATTCCTCCACAATCTTGATCATGCTAGCTTACAACAGTATTTTTGGTTTAGGGCACCACCACCACTGCCTAAAGCTCAATTTTTCTGTCTCTGTTTAACAGGGGCATGTAATTACAATTGTTGATCTAATATTTCACAGCAGGGCCCGTTCCTGCACCCAACAAGAGTATCTGTGAGGGGTTACCATTTTGTGGCACCACCACCACCAAAGGCCCAATTTTTTTGCCCCTGCCCCAGCAGCAGAAAAAAAGGACAAGCGTGCCCCACAGCCACCTGCAGAGGATGCACCATGTCCATGACCAGCACTGTTGACTGTAGACACAGAGCCTGCTTGCTCTCTTTTAATGGTCTGTGAGTGTCTGCATCTCCTTGGTGGCCTTTCCGGACATGATGTATATTTTGTTTGGAAACCCCACACTGCACTGTATTGTGTACTGTGTAGACCACCAGAAAAGTAGTAGCAACTGCACTATGGTCGCACTGTATTGTGTGCTGTGTACACCACCAGAAAAGTAGTAGCAACTGCACCACACTGCACTGTATTGTATAATGTGTACACCACCAGAAAAGTAGTAGCAACTGCACTACGGCTGCACTATATTGTGTGCTGTGTACACCACCAGAAAAGCAGTAGCAACTGCACCACACTGCACTGTATTTTGTAATGTGTACACCACCAGAAAAGTAGTAGCAACTGCACTACAGCTGCACTGTATTGTGTAATGTGTACACCACCAGAAAAGTAGTAACTGTACTATGGTTGTACTCTATTGTGTAATGTGTACACCACCAGAAAAGTAGTAGCAACTGCACTACAGTTGCACTGTATTGTGTGCTGTGTACACCACCAGAAAAGTAGTAGCAGCTGCACTACGGCAGTACTGTATTGTGTAATCTGCACACCACCAGAAAAGTAGTAACTGCACTACAGTTGCACTGTATTGTGTAATGTGTACACCACCAGAAAAGTTGTAACCGCACTACGGTTGCACTGTATTGTGTAATGTGTACAGCACCAGAAAAGTAGTGCCAACCGCACTATGGTTGCACTGTATTGTGTGCTGTGTACACCACCAGAAAAGTAGTAGCAACTACTACTAGATAGATAGATATATCTATATATATATATCTATAGATACATTACACAATACAGTGCAACTGTAGTGCAGTTGCTACTACTTATCTGGTGGTGTACACATTACACAATTCAGTGCAACCATAGTGCAGTTGCTACTACTTTTCTGATAGTGTACACAGCACACAATACAGTGCAAACATAGTGCAGTTGGTACTACTTTTCTGGTGCTGTACACATTACACAATACAGTGCAACCGTAGTGCAGTTACAACTTTTCTGGTGGTGTACACATTACATAATACAGTGCAACTGTAGTGCAGTTACTACTTTTCTGGTGGTGCGCAGATTACACAATACAGTACTGCTGTAGTGCAGCTGCTACTACTTTTCTGGTGTTGTACACAGCACACAATACAGTGCAACTGTAGTGCAGTTGCTACTACTTTTCTGGTGGTGTACACATTACACAATAGAGTGCAACCATAGTGCAGTTACTACTTTTCTGGTGGTGTACACATTACACAGCATTTGCACATGTACCCAGTATGTCTCGTTATATGTGAAACCGGAGCTCATATTTTTAAATCCCTGTATTCTTTAAATCATGTTTGGAGTATTTTGCTAATAAAAACATATCTTTTTACAAAAATCCTTTTTTTATGATTGCTGTTTAAAAAACCCCACGGGGACCTTCTACAACTTTTTGGTAATTGGCATTCAAATTGTGACAGCACGGAAAACTGAAAATTGGCCTGGGCAGGCGGGGGTTGAAAGTATCCAGTATTGAAGTGGTTAAACTCCAAGCTTTGTGTGCTTGTTAAGCTAAACACTACAACAGCATTATGAAATATTGGAGAAATGACGATTGTGTAGCATAGGTAATATAAAGGGAATTAGTCACTGGTCGAACAGATCCCAAGCTGCATCAACACCACACATACAGAGAAGACCTCAGTGTTTACACACTTTTGATGGGTGGCTTCCCACACCAATCCATAATATCCTAAAAACAAATGCCCTCTTTTGGCATAGTAAAATTACATATTTAGTTTACATCCACATGTTTGCTACAGAGCTCAAAACCATTATAATAAACCCTGGTCATAAATGATTCTAACTGAAACAAATGTGTAAGTTCAGAAAGAAAAAAATATATATATATTTTTAGGAATTGGAAATGTATTTTTCTTTATTTGTCTTTCTTTATTTTTAATTACTTACTTTTCTTGAGCAACATATTTTTTTTTCCAAAGTATACAAAGTATTTGATTTGGTATCACCTAACTCTAAGTTAATAGAACCACTAAATATGTACATGTATGCATTTTTGACAACTAATTGCCTTCAGAAGGGTATCTGATCTCATTCTTTGAAAAAAATTATAACTACCAAATATCATTAATTACAACATATATTTTTTTCTAAAAACGCATTCTAAAACTGTGTTGTTGTTGTGAAAGGAACACATATAACAGCAAATGTCAAGCAAAGCTATGATTTACTTTAGCTGTGAATGTTTAGTTGTAAGGAGCATGACATTCTTAAAGTTCACAATATGGAAAATACATTGTCTAGATATGATTAATACAGTGAAAGATCAATAAGGAATTAACAAATGCTGCCATCTGGGATTTCATTTATTTGCATAATTATATTAATAGGCAGCCCCTTTGGCTGAGTGTGCACATGATCTATAGTTATCATCCCTTTGACTAGTACAACTAATTTCACTTTATTAAAGAAGTAGTTTGGCACTAGGCAACGTGTGTGTTATGTCTGTATTAGATTACAAACTAAGTGAATTGCCTTGTAATCTAAAATGCTCTATAATGATAATGTATTAGTGAAAGCATCAAACACACTCCATTCCTCTAGTAATGTTAATATATCAATGATATGTTATTTATTCTGTAGGAATCTATATACATGTACAGTATGTGAGAAGAAGAAAAAAGAATATGTAAATCCAGTCAATCAAATCTCATATAAGCTTTTAATTGACCTTGCCTCGACATTGATCCTTTTAAATCAAAATGTCCACCTGTTATTCCTATACTATTATCTAGTTTTGCAGTCTATTCCCCCTAAACCCACCCAACGTCAGAGGGATTGCTGGTGGTCATCTCTGTTTTGAATTAAGTGCAGCTCTTCATGGCACTGTCTACAGAACTGACATAATCTGAGCCTGGCAGTCGCATGAGCTGAGCGCTGTACTAAGCACTGTACCACTGCTAATTGCTCCAAGGACTTGTGTTCACCAGGCTGTAGTGCAGCAACTTCATGGCAACCTAATGGCATAGTGGCCAGGGAGGAGAGTTGCTGGGAGTGAGAAGGCTTCAACACTCTCAGAAGATTTAAATTCCATCAAAAGAAGAATGGGAAAGTATCTCTAAGTGTAGTAAGTTAAACCACATTTATTCAAACGTAAAAGGGGCCACTCACATAATATAAGATATGACAGGCTCATCAATCAGGTGGGCATCTGCTAGATGATGTCAGGAGATCCATGAGCGGGCTGACAGTCAGCCAAAATGGAGGAGAATGCCAGCCACTCTCTTCCGGATCACAGGGTTGTCAGGAATGTCCGTGGAGTGCAGCATCAGCGTAATGATGTCACTAGAAAAGGGGAGCGTGCAACGTATTTTGGAGCATGCACAGTGCCACATCCGGGCATGTGTAGTAGAAACTGTACACACTGTATTAGATGATACTGTTTACACCGTTTGCACCTGAAGTGTATTAGAAACAGTACATCACAGAATGCACTGTAGATATATATATATATATATATATGAGACTGTATATATATTAATGCACCACCTGAAGTCTACTAGAAACAGTACACCACAGAATGCACTGTAGATATAGGCTACAATGGATACAGAGTATATATATATATATATATATATATATATATATATATATATATATATATATATATATATAATATAATAATACACTGCCACTAATTGAATAACCTGCCTGCTTAGTCTAACTCAAGCTATCTCCATACCAAAAACACTACACACAGCCTTCGTGTAGGCAGCCTTATATAGTGTTATATGCAAGTTATTGGACATAAAAAGGGAAAGGGAGCCTGGGTATTACCATGGGGAAAAATTTTCAATGACAAACAATGACAAAATGTTTTCAAAAAAATATTGTTTTTAAATGAGCCGTGATTTTAATGATGCTTAAACTGAAACAATAAAAATTAAAAATTTGCGTGTTCATGCTACACTGTACCCAAACAGAATTTTTATAATTTTGTTCCCACAAACAGAGCTTTCTTTTGGTGGTATTTGATAACCTCTGCGTTTTTTTTTTTTCGCTAAACAAATAAAAAAAGCCTGAAAATTTTGAACAAAAAAGTTTTTCTTTGTTTCTGTTATAAAATTTTGTAAATAAGTAAGTTTTATCAATTCACTGACAGGCGCTGATGAGGCTGCACTGACAGGCACTGATAAGGTGGCACTGATGGGCATTGATGAGGTGGCACCAATGAGGTGGCACTGATGGGCATTGATAGGCAGCACTGATGGGTATTGATAGACAGCACTGATATGCAGCACTGATGGAAATTGATAGGCGGCACTGATGGGCACTCAAAGGTGGCACTGATGGGCACCGATAGGCAACACTGATGGGCACTGAAAGGCTGCATTGATGGGCACTTATGGGTGACACTGATAGGCAGCACTGATGGGCAATGAAGGGTGCTGATGGGCACTGATAGGTGGCACTGATGGGAGCTGATAGGTGGCACTGATAGACATCACTGATGGCACTGGCACTGGCAGGCATTGCTGATGGGCACTGATTGGCATCTGTCTGGGCACTGATTGGTATCTGTCTGGGCACTGACTTTCATCCCTGGTGGTCCAGGGTGGCATACCTTGTGGTCATTCATTGTGGGAATCCCTAGTGGTCCAGTGTGGGCATCCGCAGGGGGGCTGTGCTGATAATCAATCAGCGTAGACCCCCCTGTCAGGAGAGCTGCCGATCAGCTCTCCTCTACTCACGTCTGTCAGACGCCAGTGAGGAAAAGCTGATACACAGCTTTCCTGTTTTCACTGTGATCAGCCGTGATTGGACACGGCTGATCACGGTGTGTCAGACTGACATGCCTCACCACCGATCACCGCCCCACAGGTGCATACCAGCTGTTGTCGTGACATGACATGATATGAAGTCCAGTCAGGATAATAGAACCACTGCCCAGCTGTCATTCTGCTATAGGCCGTGTGGGAAGTTAGTTAAATATAGTGCCTGGGGGCGTGGCTTGGTGCATGGAGCTGTAGGATGTGTTGCTCTGCAGCTCCCGGTTCTTACAGCTTCCACGGGGCTTCATTTTACTTATCAACACCTCCAAACTGCTCCGATGGGCAAAGGTCAGCCCAAGGACCCAAAGAAGTCTGGTGGAGGAGTCTCAGGTGGCGATCTGGGCCATTTCTTCACACGATCCTCGGCCTCATCCAGACACCAGACGCCTTCCAAGATGGTGCTGGCGCCTTCTTCCCTGACCCAATCTGACTCTGCGGCCATCATGCAGGTAAACACTTGCGCCGCTCTTCATGGCCTGAAGGCAGTACTTGGCTCACACGCAGGGCCCAGAGCCTCTCACAGGCCTCACTATGTTCAGGAGATGGCTGGGATATGGAAGCCCACATGCGATCCCTCCACACTTACATAAAATCATTGCCCACTAAAGAGGACTATAAACTGAAGATTTGTGAGCTTAAAAAAGACCTGGGGTCCGCATGGAGGCTTTCTTAATGAGTGGGCACACCTGGGCACTGCCCAGGGGCCCCAGCTGCATGGAGGGCCCCTGAACTTTCCCCTAAAGCAGCTGGTCCTTGAGCCCACGCTGCCTCAAAATTTGGGGCCCAATGATGGCACTGAGAGTGATGGATGCACAGAGGAGGCAGGCTGGCAGCAGTGTGCCGTGCTGTGCAGAACAATACCTATTATTTCACAGCCAGCTGAGAGGGGCAGGGCCAGAGTGCCAGTGATGCTCTGACTACACCCCATGCAGTTTGAATGCTTGGGACTCGAAGGCTGCGGGGTAGGAGATGGAGTGTGAGCTGCTGAGTTGGCAGCACTGAGAGCTCACCTGCGGAAGTAGCATTGTGAATGGTGTCATGGTGAGCCCAGCTGTCCAGCACTGTTTGCACAGAAGGGCTTGGAATGCCCAGAAGGATGCTTCCTCCTCTGCCCCTCCTTCTGCCTGATTGATTGGTATAGGTGAGTCCAGTGCTGGAGGTGGGCACAAGTTTACATGCACTGTATCTCCACTGGAAAAGGGGGTACAACATGAATGGAATAATGGTGCTGGGGGATATCAAGGGTGTAGGGGGGAAAATAATGCTGAGGGGGATCTGGGGTGTATAGGGGGTAACAATGCTTGGGGTAGCTTGGGTGACTATAGTGCTAGAGGTATTAGGGATGTAGATAGGCCACAGTGTAGGGGGTATCAGGGATGTAGTGGGGTCACAATACAAGGGGTATTTTATGGTATATGGTAACAGTGCTGGGGGGATATCTAGGGTGTAGAGGCATCAGCATGCTTGGGTGATATCTAGGGTGTAGAGGGGTCAGAGTGCTGGGGGGATATCTGGGGTGTAGAGGGGTCAGAGTGCTGGGGGGATATCTGGGTTGTAGAGGGATCAGAGTGCTGAGAGGATATCTGGAATGTAGAGGGGTCAGAGTGCTTGGGGGATATCTGGGGTGTAGAGGGGTCAGAGTGCTGGGGGGATATCTGGGGGGATATCTGGGGTGTAGAGGGGTCAGAGTGCTTGGGGGATATTTGGGGTGTAGAGGGGTCAGAGTGCTGGGGGATATCTGGGATGTAGAGGGGTCAGAGTGCTGGGGATATCGGAGATGTAGAGGGGTCAAGATGCTGGGGGATATCTGGGATGTAGAGGGGTCATAGTGCTGGGGGGATATCTTGGATATAGAGGGGTCAGAGTGCTGGAGGGATATCTGGGGTATAGAGGGTTCAAAGTGCTGGGGGGATATCTAGGGTGTAGAGAAGTCAGAGTGCTGGGGCATATCTGGGGTGTAGAGGGGTCAGAGTGCTGGGGGGATATCTGGGATGTAGAGGGGTCATAGTGCTGGGGGGATATCTGGGATGTAGAGGGGGTAACAATGCTGGGGGCATATCTGGCATGTAGAGGGGTCAGAGTGCTGGGGGGATATCTGTGGTGCAGAGGGGTCAGAGTGCTTGGGGGATATCTGGGGTGTAGAGGGGTCAGAGTGCTGGGGGGATATCTGGGATGTAGAGGGCTCAGAGTGCTGGGGTAATATCTGGGGTTTAGAGGGGTCAGAGTGCTGGGGGATATATGGGGTGTAAAGGGGTCAGAGTGCTTGGGGGATATCAGGGGTGTAGAGGGGTCAGAGTGCTGGGGGGATATCTGGGGTGTAGAGGGGTCAGAGTGCTTGGGGGATATCTGGGGTGTAGAGGGGTCAGAGTGCTGGGGGGATATCTGAGGTGTAGAGGGGTCAGAGTTCTGGGGGGAGTATCTAGGGTGTAGAGGGGCCATGGTGCTGGGGAGGCATGCATCTAGCAGATATGTTATATGCACAGAACAGCTTTGTCACTTTATGCATGTAGTATTTTCCCACTGTTTCTTTGCTGTACAGAATGATTGTTCATGTAGTTAATGTGGAGCGCCACCCAAGAGGGGAAGTTCCGCTTGTCTGCCTCCTACCTACTTGATGTCTGTTTACCTGCGCTGTCTCTATTGTAGGGGTATCAAGGATGTAGTGGGGTCCCAATACAAGGGGTATTTTGTGGTATATGGTAACAGTGCTGGGGGATATCTGGGGTGTAGAGGGATCAGAGTGCTGAGGGGATATCTGGAATGTAGAGGGGTCAGAGTGCTGGGGGATATTTGGGATGTAGAGGGGTCAGAGTGCTGGGGGATATCTGGGATGTAGAGGGGTCAGAGTGCTGGGGGGATATCTGGGATATAGAGGGGTCAGAGTGCTGGGGGGATATCTGAGGTCTAGAGGGGTCAAAGTGCTGGGGGGATATCTAGGGTGTAGAGAGGTCAGAGTGCTGGGGGATATCTGGGATATAGAGGGTGTCAAAATGCTGGGGGGATATTTGGGATGTAGAGGGGTCAGAGTGCTTGGGGGATATCTGGGGTGTAGAGGGGTCTGAGTGCTGGGGGATAGCTGGGATGTAGAGGGCTCAGATTGCTGGGAGAATATCTGGGGTTTAGAGGGGTCAGAGTGCTGGGGGATATCTGGGGTGAAGAGGGGTCAGAGTGCTTGGGGGTTATCTGAGGTGTAGAGGGGTCAGAGTGCTGGAGGGATATATGGGGTGTAGAGGTGTCAGAGTTCTGGGGGGGATATCTAGGGTGTAGAGGGGCCATGGTGCTGTTGAGGCATGAATCTAGCAGATATATTATATGCACAGGACAGCTTTGTCACTTTATGTGTGTAGTATTTTCCCACTGTTTCTTTGCTGTGCAGAATGATTGTTCATGTAGTTAATGCGGAGCGCCACCCAAAAGGGGAAGCTCCTCTTGTCTGCCTCCTACCTACTTGATGTCTGTTTACCTGCGCTGTCTCTATTGTAGGGGCCCCAGAGCATTACTTTGCCCAGGGGCCCATGATACTATTAAGATGGCCCTGCATGGAGGACATTGAAAACGCCACAGATGGGCTCTG
The DNA here is from genome assembly GCF_042186555.1 of Aquarana catesbeiana. Lineage (NCBI taxonomy): Eukaryota > Metazoa > Chordata > Amphibia > Anura > Ranidae > Aquarana > Aquarana catesbeiana. The sequence goes on along the minus strand of NC_133325.1, from coordinate 737,689,537 downwards.
TAATGCTGTACAATCCCATGAGGAGACTCTGAATTCCCACCCTGTCATGCTAAAACAGCTCATGTACCAACTAGATGACATTGAGAATAGGAACTGCCGTAATAACATTAGGATCCGTGGCATTCCAGAAACGGTTGAACATAAAGATTTGGCTATTGCAGTTAACGCCATTTTCAATCAGTTATTACAGCTGCCCAAAGATGCCCCTATTGAACTGGATCGAGTGCAAAGGACCTCCGGCTTGAGAAATCCTGACTCCTCCTTTGTACGTGACACATTATGTAGGGTACGCTTCTAAAAGATCAAGGAAGATATCATACGGGTGGCTAGCATGCAGGACATCATCTTGCTAAATAATACTCCTGTCATGCTCCTGCCAGATCTGTCTCACCAAACCCTGGCTATGCGGCGAGCTTTAAAACCACTCACTCAGCTATTGCAAGACCGGCACATTAAATACCAATGGCGATTCCCCTTTCAACTTAGAGTCCACCATGAAGGGAAGACAGTGCTTTTCTGTACATTGGATGCCCTGCCAAATTTCCCCAGCGTGCTGGAGTTACCACTAGTGTCCCTGCCGGATTGGCTCTTCTGTCCAACGACCCAGAGTCTTCCCTTTCTACCACAATAGAAAAAGCAAAGCAAGAATAAATGTTCCAGATCCTCCTCACAGAGGCCTTCGGATGATTGACTCCTCCATACAGCAAATTTTTCGTTTTCACACCCCCTCCAGCCTGCTGTGTTATTCACGATGATTAAGAGTGATTGGCTTAGACTGGGAATCTGATCTGCAGCAAGAAAATGGCATGACCAGTGAAGTGACATTGAGGAAATAACAAGCACAGGTCATGCTAACAGGAAGACAGAGGCAGGAGACTGGAATTAGCTGCAGAGGCAGACTAATAAGTCCGGCTAAACCGAAGCCTTGCAGAATAAATCTCAACCATTTCTAGACAGGGTATGCCATCAGCATTTCATTTTTTTTTTAAAATCAAAACAGCGTTTAATGAGCATAGAAAAAAATATACAGACATATGGGTAATTGGTGCAACAGGCACCATAGTGTTGAATCAATCCAATTGACATATATGAAAACACAGCATAAACAGTAAGGTACTCTACGTATCATAATCAGAGAAGTAGTATGTGAGCAAAGGGCAAAGGGGGAAGGAGAGAGTTACGAAAGGGGCTCATGGGATTATCCAGAGGGAATGTATCTAGTCCTCCGCATCACATGTGGAAACGTCTTCCAACCATCTGTCCCAAATTTTGGGAAAACACAGCATAAACAGTAATGTACTCTACGTATCATAATCAGAGAAGTAGTATGTGAGCAAAGGGCAAAGGGGGAAGGAGAGAGTTACGAAAGGGGCTCATGGGATTATCCAGAGGGAATGTATCTAGTCCTCCGCATCACATGTGGAAACGTCTTCCAACCATCTGTCCCAAATTTTGTGGTATTTATTAGGGTAGCCCCTGTGGGTGTAGAGCAGTTTTTTATAGGGAAGGGTGATGTTGACTGCTCTGATCCATTGCTGTAGCGTAGGAGGGGGTCCCCTCATCCATGTCTTGGCGATCTGCAGTCTAGCAATAAATAATGTTTCTTGCAAAAGGATATTCAGATATTTCTCGCCTTCAGGGAGTGAGAGGAGCCCCAACACACAGTGCCGGGGGCAGAGGGACAATGGGGAGCCCATGCGATCATGAAGAAACCGGACTACCTGGGTCCAAAACCCCTGTACGGACGGGCAAGTCCAGAGTAGATGGTAGAAGGATGCATTGGGGTGACTACAGCTGGGACAGCTAGGGTTGTGCCCTGGTCTGTACTTAGAGATGCGATAGGGCGTCAAGTAGGACCTGTGAAGAATATATAGGTTGGTGAGGCGGTCAGACAATTTGGGGGACACGGTTTTACAGCTGGTGAGAGCCTCCTTCCAATCTACATCTGACACTGTGTCCAGGTCGGACTCCCAACGAGATTTCAACTGGTAGGCGGTAGCCGTAGCTGTGGGCGTCAAGAGGTATGTAAATAAAAGGGATATTAGTTTTTGGGGGTCCTTACCCAGGACAATGTCTACCAGTAGCGGGATCTCAAGATTTGGAATAGAACCCCTGAACTGCGTGTTGAGTGCGTGTCGGAGTTGGAGATCGGAATAGCATATGGTTAGGTAAAACAAAATTGTCTTTGAGGGCCTGGAAAGATTTAACCAACCCACCCGCCACCACCTGCGACAAGTATATGATGCCCTTATCAACCCACACTCCATAATCAGGATGTGGGTTGTCCCAGAGGGGTGTGTGAGAATGGGGGGGAGGGTGCCTCTCCAAAACGCATAGCGAGTTGCCAGATCTTACAATGGTGAAATAGCATTTGTTTCCTGTCATCATATCGAAGTGAGTTGCGAGGGCTGCAAAATAAGATCTGGAAGGGGTGGATCAATGGGCCAGGGGTTTGTGAACAAACTAGTGTGGAGTAACGTTCTCTGTCAAAATGATTAAAGTGGAAAAAATGAGATTTGAGATGCTATGTAATAAAGAAAAAGATCGGGAGTGCGGTGCCACCCAGATCGTTCGGGCACTTCAGGACTCGCCATGGCAATTTGTGGCGGGAGGAGCCCCAGATGAATGTGTTGATGATGGATTCCATGGACTTAAATATATGTGGGGGGAGGTATAGTGGGGCCTGCCAGAAGACATAGAGGAGTTTGGGGAGGAGGATCATTTTAACTAAGTTTATTCGACCCATTACGCCTAGGGGGAGACGGGACCATGTTTGTGTTTCAGATTTAAGGACAGTGAATAAGGGTTCAACATTGAGGGTAATGTAGTCCAGAAGGGATCTGGAGACAAAGACACCAAGGTATTTAATGATGTTGGTTCTAACTAAAGGGAGCGTGTCTTGATCAGCAGTAGGGGCACCCAGATCTAGTGGGAGAATTTGGGATTTGGTATAATTAATCTGAAGCCCGGAGAATACTCCAAAGGCTGTGATGGTTTGAAGAGCTATTTGAAGTGAGGGGCCAGCATCAGTGAGGTAGAGGAGCATGTCGTCCGCGTACAGACTGATGACCTCTGTCAACTGGCCGCAGCGAAGACCCTTGATGCCAGGGTGGTTTCTAAGAGCTATAGCCAGGGGCTCCACGGCCAGGGCATATAGTAGGGGAGAGATGGGGCAACCCTGGCACGTGCCACGGGAGAGTGGGAATGAGCGGGAGGTTCTACCATTGACTTGTATGCGAGCTGTGGGGGCTTGGTACAAAAGTTGAAGCCACTGTATAAATTTTGGGCCAAAGCCAAATCTACATAGGCATTTCCAGAGATAGCTCCATTCCACGGAGTCAAACGCCTTAGCGGCGTATAAGCTGACCACTACTCTGGAGTCAGTATGTTGGGATTGAAGATTCATATGAAGCCGCCTAAGGTTAAAGGCCGTGTTTTTGTTGGGCATAAACCCAGTCTGATCGGGGTGTATTAAACTAAGGATTACTTTGTTTAAACGCAGGGCAAGGATTTTGGCCAATATTTTAACGTCTAATTGGAGGAGAGATATAGGTCTGTATGATTCGGGAAGCAGTGGGTCCTTACCTGGCTTGGGTATGAGAACAATGAGGGCCTCGCCCATGGAAGCCGGGAGTGTGTTCGAGTCAAATATGTGTGTGTACAACTTGCATAGTTTGGGGAGTAGAGTTTCGCTGAATTGATTATAGAATTCGAGGGGGAGTCCGTCCGAGCCGGGCGTCTTGGAGGCAGGGAGATGCGCCAGGGCTTCTGCTATGCAGTCAGTGGTGATAGGCGCTTCAAGCTGGGTGACCTGAGAAGGGGTGAGTGTTGGGAAAGTGTTGTCCCGCAGGAATGCTGAAAGCTCGTCGTGGGAGTGATGTGCGGTGGAGGAGTACAGGTCCGAATAAAAGGCCCTGAACTCCTCGGCCACCTGATCTGGGTCTGTTATTGTGGCCCCCGACGCCGACTGGAGAGACACCACTACTGAGGGTTTGTGGTCTAGGTGTGCCATATAGTGTTCCAGCTCAAGTTGGACGGAGTCCAAATCCGTTAGGATATTAAGCCAAAATGGGTTTAGTCTCCAGATGCGAACTGCAGGGGGATCTGGCAATCGCAGTTTGATCCAATATGTGGAGTGGTCCGATAATACTCTAGCGTCAAAACCCTTATCTAGAAGATGGGGGAGGAGGGAGGGAGTGAGAAAAATATAGTCTATTCGGGACATGGCTGAGCGTGAGGGGGTGAAGCAGGAGACACGTATTTGTTGTGGGTGTTTGTGTCTCCATGTATCTATAAGGGAGAATTCCGTTAGAAATCTCCCAAATCTGGTGGTGCTGGGTGCAGGGGCCGAGGGGATAGCCGAGCTCAACCGGTCTAGGCTTGGGGTAATAACCATGTTGAAATCACCGGCCCAAATAGCCGGCACTAATGGGTGTTGGGCCACTAAAGTTACCCCTGTTTGCAGCATAGCGAAAGTGAATGGCGGGGGGATATAAAACGCAAGGAGGAGAACCTCCAGACCCCCAATGATAGCATGCATGACTGACACTGGGGGTCTGACTGCAATGTGTGGAGTTGGAAGCGCACCGTTTTATCGATGAGGATCGCGACCTCGCGAGAATTGGTAGTGTATGGGGCCTGGTATAGCCATCCCACCCAGGGCTTCTTGAGACTCATCTGCCTCTGACCTGCCAGGTGGGTCTCAACAAGAATTGAAGTGTCCGCCCGCTGAGATTTGAGGTGAGCGAGGACCGCCGAACGCTTGGCCCTCTCACCCAAGCCCCGGACATTCCAAGTTACAAGGTAATATTAGGCAGTGCAATCAGCCCATGATACATCTTGCTAAGGTAAACCTGTCTGCTGGGCATCCGAAGGGCAAAATGACCATTTATGTGATGCTGGACCAGCATTGTGAGGGTATGACATGTGCAGGACCAGCATGCATTAAAGCCCAGCAGACTCAAACAGACAGATTTTTATATACATAGGTAGCATCAACAATATAAATACAGCAGAGTACATGTGGTGCGTCAGCTTGGATTCGAAAATGAAAAAAAAAAAAAGGTGAAAAAAAGTATGTAAAACAATATGAAACAAACGTACTGCAAAGGCACTGGACCAGCGTAGCAGATTCAACACTCCGCCAACCACTAACGGTGGAGGGGCAGTGTTAGGTACCTGGTAGTTGAGCCTGACTGGTAGGAGAAGACCTCTCTTACAATGCTGGTTCAGGAGCCACTGGAGTGGGAACAGTGGTCTTGTGAGCACAGTGGGTAGGAGTGCCTGGTGAAGGTTCTTGCAGAGTCTGGCACAGGAGCTGAGTAGAAATCCTTCAGGGATGGCTGAGCTGCAGATGCTGGCAGGCAGAAGAGGATCAGCGGGCAGGCAGGTATGGAAGCAGCAGCAACTAGAGCTGGATGAGAAGGCTGTACCGCAGCAGTACAGGGCACAGGCAAAGGCAGAGTCAGACAGTCCGTATTGGCAGGAGATCAGGCAGGTATTTGCAAATGGATAATCACAGAGTAGTCAGGCAAGCAGGAGTTCGGCAACAGTTCACAAGAAGGTAGCAGAGTCAAGCGTAGCCGGGTCGATAACGGTAATGATGATCAGCAGACAGATTCAGGAACACAGGTACAGAGCTGCAGACGAACAGCACCACATGGGTGCAGCTGACATACTTTTAAAGGGCCCTTGGTGCCAAACAGCGCTAGCGCGCATGGGCACATGCACAGACACGCACGCGCAGGAGCGCTCCAGCGTCCACCAGTGGGGAAATTCAGCTGTGTCACTCTGGACAGACCCCGTGTGCATATGCGCGCACACATATTCCCCTGAAGAGCACCGGCACATCCCTAACAGGCAGAGGCCGGCCAGGGAAACAGTGGCATGGATATAAGAGTCACGGGTGACATAAATGCCACTGCTTTAGGGTGACCGTCAGGGTCTGGGGGACAAACAAACTGGACAGTGCACAGCAATGCAGGGGAGGTATCCAGTCTTAAGGCATGTGGGTGCAGGTGAGCCGCCCGAGGCATATAGGTTAGGCTTAGTAGTGAGGGGGAAGGAAAGTACCTTGCAACTCGGATACAGGAGGTGCAATGTCAGCACGGAGCCTCAACAAAGAAAAAAATAGAGAGAGAGGCAAACAAGGAGGTGAATTCAGCATATAACCAACTCACGTTTCCAGGAAGTATGAGGGAGACCTGAGCTGTGTGAGGGTGATAGTCATCCAGCCTCGGCTGCAGGGGTTCACAAGATCAATGCATGGAGAGTGCGGGTTAGAAGCGAGCCAGGCCGGCCACATAGCAATGCTCCAGCCAGGAGAGAACAGCCTGCGGGTCCTCAAAGAATTGTGCCTTGCCACCGCTTACCACATGGAGTCGGGCTGGGGAAAGCATTGCATACAGCAGATGGCGCACCGAAAGAAGTCGCTTCGCTTCGGTAAACCTCGCTCTTTTCTTCTGAACTTTGGCCGAAAAGTCTGGGAAAACTGCCACCGTCACGTTTCCGACTGGGATGTTTCCTCTTTCTCAGGTAAGTCGCAGGATGGTGTCTCGGTCGCGATAGTTCAGAAACTTGGCGATAAATGTCTGCGGGGGGCCTCCAGCAGGTGAGGGCTTCGATGCAAGGCGGTGGAGGAGAAGGCCTCCCTGCCAAAGGACTTGATTAGCAGGTTTTCCAGGTACGTGGGGGGTCTGCGCCCTTGGACCTCTCGGGGAGCCCCACGAAGCGGAGGTTGCACCTTCGGAGGCGATTCTCCATATCTTCCTGCTTGGAGAGGACAGTGTTCAGCTGATGTTGTAGTTGCTCAGTAGTAATCTGGAGTGGGTGCAGGTCATCCTCCATGTGGCCGATGCGACACTCCGTCTCGGACACCCGATCCCGCAGTTTGTGGATGTCTTGCTGGATTAAGGAGATGTCTACCTTCACCTCCTCGATCCTGGAGGTGAGGGTGGATTGGCATAAGGCGATGGCCTCCAGTACTTTGGCAGTGTCCCTAGAAGACTGATCTTCCTCCTCAGGAGCGGGTCGGCGCCATCTTCCTCACCCGGGTCCCGCTCCTCGTGGCGGTACTTGTCTAGTTTGGCGATGGCGCTGGATCTTTTAGGGGGAGACATGCCAGCACAGGGTCAGGATGGCAGTCCGGTGCTTTGTGGTGTCGATTTGCGGAGAAAATAGCCCTTAGGATTAGGTAACAGGATAGGCCTCGAGCGGAGCTCTCAAACTGCACGTCCTATTCCATGCAGCTCGAGACCACGCCCCAGCATTTCATTTTTAAAATACAATTTTTGCCTGGAAAATACAAAAACGTTGTACTTACTCCATGGATCTGCCACGTCTGGCTGTTACTCACCATCTTCTGCATCCCCAGCAGCCTCTACAGGGCAGGTCTCCTCCACCTGCTGGTCAGCCTCAGCAGCTATTGATTAGTATAGAAAAGAACAATACAATCTACAGTGTACAACAATCTCACACATTAGTACAAGAACATTAAAACATGTATGATCAGCAGATACAAGCAAGATTATATTAACTTACATGTGGGAGTTGCTGCCTCAGTGGCCTCCTCCTGGGTCTCCCCCTCTGACTTGATTACACCTATTTAATATAGCATGGCAATAGAGGGCAGGTCACTAACATTTATCTACAAGTGCATTCACTAGAGGTAGGTGAGGCTGAGCCTCACTTGCTATTTAGGAAGAAAAAAATCAAAAAATCTGTAAAAATAGAAAAAGAATGAGGCACTTACCTGTCCTGGTTCCAGCAGAGAGTACTAGGCGCGGCACCGCTGATCCAGTGCCTCAGTTCAGATAGAGTGGCCGCGTTCTGCCAGATTACACAAGTTACACAAGTGCTTGTGTTATCTGACAGGACGTCCCCAAGGCTCTATCTGTCACTGCTTCAGCGAGAAGCAGTGATGCTAGAATCGACAATGGAAGGCTGGACAAATGGAAAAGGTCCCACTGTATTAGTGTCACTACTACAGTACTTACTGCATGATGATGAAGTGGAGGACTCCTGCTCCTCTGCCCTCCACCTCTGGAGTCACTGGGCCTGGATACGATTTTGAAATAAAATCAAACACAACATGGTAAATGACATGCTTGACAAAAAAACAAAAAAAATGTCCTGCACAATGCAATGCTGACACCAACCTTGATGAGCCAGGAGCTGGCTGATCCCGTTCTTCCCTACACCCGCTAGGAGCTCCGCTTTGTAGGGGAGGAGAGGCACCTGCTTCCTTCTGCACCCCACCTTCCTGCGTTTATGTGCTATGGTGCTGCAAAACAAAAAGAGAATAGAAACGGGTTCCATAATTAAACTACAATTGTAATCTGAAAATGACATCAACATATGTAGAATAAACCCATAAAATGAAACAATACAAATTTAATTTTTGGATTAGGCGCATTTTTTCACGTAACACAAGATTTGCACATTTTTTTATTAACCCAATTTATTTTTGGAAAAATGAAAAACGTATGCTTTTTGGTGCACAATAAGACACCCAAACATTTGGTAAAATATAAAAGACAGTATTGTGCCGAGTAGGGATGAGCTGAACACCCCCCTGTTCGGTTCGCACCAGAACTTGCGAACAGGCAAAAAATTTGTTCGAACATGCGAACATCGTTAAAGTCTATGGGACACAAACATGAATAATCAAAAGTGCTAATTTTAAAGGCTTATATGCAAGTTATTATCATAAAAAGTGTTTGGGGAGGGGGTGTGGTTTGGCGCTGGAAGAGAATGGCTGCCTGAACTCCTGTCTCCAGCTAACGGAGGACACAGCACACCCGACAAGCTGAGACAGAGCCGTCCGAGATGGGTAAGGGAGACAGACACAACTCCGCAACTAGGTCCCGCTCACCACGGGACAGCGAGACCCAGCTGAGCCACAACATACCCGCGATCTTTAGATCGCAACAGCGGGACATACAGGACTCCACACAGGCTTCTTCCCGCACCACACGTTCGGCCAGCTACAGCCCCGACCGCGACAGGGACAGTTACAATCTTCCTGCACAAGCTCCTACAACCAGCTAAGCACAACCTCTGTGCCTAGGGGATATGCAATCCATAGCATCAGACATTAAAAACACATTGTCAGCCGCTATTGCTGACTTCCGCTTCGACATTCAATCAGTTGTTGCACGGCTGGAGGGAGTAGAAGCCACCACAAACAGGCAAGAAGCCGCCATTGCACAAATACAACAGGTCTCTGACATGCACTCTTTCCAACTGAGGGAAATGCACAGGCACCTGGAAGACTTAGATAATAGGGGACGCAGGCATAATATAAGAGTGAGAGGGCTCACTGAAGCTGTGGAACCCAGCAACCTCCACCAATGTGTCCAGTCTGTTTTCAATAGCCTGCTTGACAGACCCCACGACTCCCCTATAGACATAGAACGTATAGACAGAGCTTTACGCCCTAGGGGCAGAGATTCTGATCCCCCACGCGACGTCATCTGCTGCCTAGTAAACTTTCCGCTGAAAGAAGATATTCTCAAGCATGCCAGAGACAGACGTCAGGTTCTTCACGAGGGAACAGAACTTAAACTCTTCCAAGATTTGTCCCCTATCACACTACAACACAGATGGGATCTTCGCCCTCTTCTGGATCTCCTTGGCTCACGCAATATCTCCTACAGATGGAAATTTCCATTTGCCCTTTCAGCATCAGCAATGGGGCGCTCCGCTATACTACTAGTCCCAGAAGACCTGCCACAGTTCTGCGACGCCATGGATATTCCACAACCACTGTTGCCTGACTGGTACAGCGATCAACGCATCCGGACATCACGACACCCAGACCACCAAGAAGATCCCATGGAATGGAACTCGCAAAGACCCAGACGACAAAGATCTCCCCCAGCAACTCCTCCGCATCAAGTGAGTCGCCAACCACCAGGTGGGAACCCCTTAGCCTCATCAGCGCATAGGAGACCTCGACAGGATTCTTCTGGATTCTGTGGCATCTGCACTCCAGACCAGCATCCTACTGTTCCCACCAAGGTTATGTGAGTTCTTTACGAGTTATACACAGTTTTTAAATTCTTTGTTTTTTTTTAATAAGATACTGTTAAGATACCATGTCTAACTAACCTGTTCTGCCAGCTGGATGTCCATATCCAGCAAGTTTTGATGGAGAATCTAAGTGGAGCCCCAAAAGCTCACCTCTCCCTACTTTATGCCTGACATTACTTACAGCTACCTGTAATGGAAATTTGTAAGTTCTGTATATAATTTTATTGTATTTTGTATGTATTGCACATTGCCTTCACTGTGCAACAGCTCTAATAATGTTTTCAGTAAATGTTTACATTCTTTCGAGTTCTGATTAGAATAAGCCTGCCTATGTAACGCCCCTTGTTACCATAAATGTACAATTGTAATATTAATGTGATACCTACGTAATCATGTGCATAAAAACCTTCAATTGCGTCATAATAAAGCAGAACAGTAATTTGGAAAGATGCTGAGCGTATCTTTTGTGTCTGTTCCCTACTGCAGTAGTTATTATTAATTTGGAACCACTAATCAATATGAGGATAGGAGTTGCCTATCATCAATTTAACCGAGTCAGCATGGCGAGCTTTGCCTTAGGAGGGGATTCCAGGTGACCCTGAGTATCCGAAACGAGGAGCTTGAGACGATCCGGGAATTTCTGATAATCAGCCGGCTGAGGTAAGCCTTTTGCTTACATTTGAGTTATCAGACTTCCTCGATCGGTAAGGCATTTTCGGGACAAAGGGTACCTATTTTACTCCCCTTAATCGAACTGTATTGATTGGTGGTTATATGTTATGTTGTCCCTGTCCATTGTCCATCGGAGTGTTATAGATAAGAAAGGGAAGAATAGTGCTGTTCACAGGTATATGTAGTAAATCTGCTAGATAAAGTAGTTTAGAGGCAAGAGGGTATAGGCATATGTAGAGAAAACTGGCCAGTCATTATGGGCATTGAATTAAGTAAGGGAATGAAGGGTAAGAGACCCTCAAAAATGCCCAGCGCAAGAGGAGCGCTATATGTGAACCGAAGGTGCGGTTCCGCCTATACTGAGCCCCTAGATTAATGGTTAAAGTGGACAGTGATCCACATTGGGTAACTGGGTTACCAAGGTCCACAGGGACTAAGAATCATGCAGAGTAAACAGCTAGAGGAACAGCTATCTATGTGAGCAGGATGGCTGAAGGGTGACATTAACACTAGACAGAAAGGGAAATTTTCATGTTAAGTTGTGGGATGAATTTGGGGTCAGGCACTACAACTATTAAAAGTCAGAAACAGAGAAATGAGAATTAAAACAGAATACTTTATATGTTGTCAGAGAGGGAAGATGGGATGAGCACTGTGGCTGCCCATCTGATCATAGAAGCTAGATATAAAAGATATCTGAACAAAATAAGGAATGCAGAATTTAGGCAGGTAAATATTAATGAGAGTTAAAAGAAAGTGAGAGAGATATTGGTGTATGCGTGTGCGAATGCTGGGACCTTTAGTTCTATTGCTTGTGTGTGTCATGTACGCAGATGTGACCCCCTCCTTTGCGCTCTCATGAAAGAAATGTGGCTGGGATGAGAGGTTAGTGATAAGCTGGAAGGACACCATGCCAATTTCTGTTTTTTAGACAAAACATTTATAACAAAATGTGCCAGGTTAACGAATCTAATAGTAAACAATGTGATCACAATTATTTTGAATCTGTTTTCCAAACATGGTAAAATGAAGGTTACATTTAACCGTGTATTACACAAATTGAATATCCTTTGATAGTGGAAACAGTGCATTTAAAAAAGGGAAATTAAGTAAAATTAAGTAATAATGAGTATTCATTTCTAATATGAGTTTAACAATTTTATTAATAATATAGATATATTGAAACTGGTTTAGACAACCTTTGGTTGGAAATGAAATTCAGGTTAATGGGGAAATTTGTAATGAATGAGATTAGTTTAGATTAAGATAACAATTTTGTAATTTTACATTTATACAATAAGCCCTTATTGAGAGAAAAAAAAGATTAAGATGAGGTTGTTATTTTGAATAAAGCTGCCATAATATTTAACAAAGCCAAGATGGATGGGATACATAAGAAGTTCTTCTACAAAAATGAAATTTTAAGGTTTTTGATAATAACTTGATGTGCGGTCCATGATGTAAGAGTAATAATAAATAAAATTTAAATATAACAGTCCCATCACATCAAGTCCACACACCCTGTTAGGATAGATGCCACCTGCAGCAAGTTGTTTTTTAGTTTTTGATGCTTTCTGGTCCATCATACAGATTCTTGGTCCTTTTATTTATTTTTATTTTTGAAATCCAAAGCAGAATGTGTGGATTGTGAAATGATGTGCCCCTTTTCCTTGTAAGTACAGTGGTATAAGCAGAAGAATATTTTGGATTTATGGGCATCTCTGCATGACCGCAGGGTATTGTTATCATTTATTATAATATTGCCAGGAAGAAGTTGTCTTTTGAAACATGAAACTGGAGTTCTTACACAAACAGCGTGATAGAAAACAAGCCATTGTAATATATTTATGCAAGCTGGACCCAGTAATGAATGGTTCATCCCGATATATCAGAGCTGCAGCTTTTATGCAAAGGTGCTATTAGACAAAGTTAGATATTGTTTTGGTCAATGGTCCGACATTCTGCGCAGCAAATATACAGATAACTAAATGTTTGTCTAATGAAAGGTTTAAAATATGAGTTTATTTATGTACAAATCTAACAATGAAAAATGTGGACATTTATTCAAAAGAAAGGAAAAACCACATGTGTTAAATTGATGGTGTAGGAATCAGCTGCTGTGAGCCCAGTGCAGGACACACTCCCTGAAGACCCAGATATTAAATTTTTTGTAGATTTGAGTATGCAGTTTATCACCCAGAAGGATACTCTGTATTCAAAGTCATTGGATCCTTTTTCCCCAGCTCAAGAAGCAGAGCTCCATGTTTTAGCAAAGCCTGTGAGCTATAAAAAGAGTGTATATTTATATAGATAGTCAAGATATAGAGAGCTTTTGGTTCCATTTAAAGGGCCAGAATTTTGTTTTTACTTCGGCAGGTAAACCAACCAAGCATGCCAAGTTAATTTGATCGGCTGTTTTCAGCCTTCCAGGTTCTTGCTGAGGTAGCCATATTAACTTTAAAACTCACATATGGAAGCAGACCAGGTGACTAAGGATGCTGCATTTACAGCCCCGGACACTTGATGGGTCTGTGCAACTCACAGATTCCACCCTAGTTCTGGCCCAGTATAGCTGGGATTAATAATTCAACTTTAAGGACCCCAGAACGAGAAGAACAAGTGGTCCACAGGGGGCAACTTCTTATGAAACAGGACTTTGGAAAAGGTGATCATTTATGTCTGCCAGCCACTCTTTTCCCTCCAGCTTGACACATGGACCGTGTCATCAGTCACAAGAAGTTATGGCTGCCTTAGTAAATGAGCGTGGGATAGAGCCAGGGTTCTCCACAGTTGTTTTTATAACATACCACTTCTTGTTTTACCTGTTACCAAAGGTGTTACCAAAAGCTGAACATCCCTTCCTGAGATTACAAAAAGATATATCCAGATGCCCAAGTCAGGATCTTACGAGTATGCATTTTGTCTGTATGGACATGTTTTTTGGATGTCCAGTGGCAAATGCTACTGCAAAGGCCACAGTAAAAAGTGTTATCAGAAGTAGTTTGTAAATATAGAGTGCAGAAAGTACAGAGAGTAACAGAGGAAATCATTTTTTATAGGAGAGTCCTTAATAGAAGTTTTGAGGTTTTATTTTTACACCCCTTACTGTCTACAATGTAGCGGACAAAGTAGAGTAAGAAACTAGAAAATTTTTGCCTGAATGTTTTCTTATATTTTATGAAGCCCCTAAGGGGGATGTTGGACTCTCTCCCTATGGGATTTGGTTTGGGAGTGTGTTACTCACTTGCTTATATTTTGTCTCAGCAGCTGAAGTCCTCCATTCGGATCTCACAGAGAATGTTGCTGATCTTTTAAGGTTTTTTACAAACTCATTTATGTGTTTTCTCCCCAATTCCAGATCCTAAAAGTTTGGAAGGATCTAAAACTAAAGCCAGGTGACTTGTGGATTGTTAAGAGACATTTATATATAAGGAAATGTTTGGAGACTCAATACAGCATCTATTTCATGTACAGTTTTTGCAAAACTTGAAGGAAAAGTCACCTGGATCCACACCAGACACTGCAAAAATGACTAAATTAAAGAAATCTCTGAGTTTGATTTGTTTCCCTCTTGTGATCACAGTCTAGGGTACTTTTTTGATTCAATTACTTTAATTGTAAGGGATATATATATTTGAAAAGTAGTTCAGCCATGTTGAAGTCATATTTGTCTTTTGTACGTCTTCCATTTTATGTAGAATTGTCTGTGTTTACATATGCTGATAAGTCAGCATGTCCACAATTCAGTTAGAAGGCCATTCTGGCCACAGGAGTGTACAGCCAGTACTCTGTAAATATGTCTTATCAATCATTTGTTTTTCACAATGAAAAGTCATTTTGTAATGAAAAAGTTGCTCAGCTATTATTTTCTCCACAATGGAGTTTTTTGCCTCTTTGGCCAGGACTACCTCTACCTAAGCGTGTGGAGGTTCCAGGTTAAAGGTGATAGCAGGTATGGTTAGTGATCAAAATATTGATCAAAAGAGGGGAGACTGTAATGGAAATTTGTAAGTTCTGTATATAATTTTATTGTATTTTGTATGTATTGCACATTGCCTTCACTGTGCAACAGCTCTAATAATGTTTTCAGTAAATGTTTACATTCTTTCGAGTTCTGATTAGAATAAGCCTGCCTATGTAACGCCCCTTGTTACCATAAATGTACAATTGTAATATTAATGTGATACCTACGTAATCATGTGCATAAAAACCTTCTATTGCATCATAATAAAGCAGAACAGTAATTTGGAAAGATGCTGAGCGTATCTTTTGTGTCTGTTCCCTACTGCAGTAGTTATTATTAATTTGGAACCACTAATCAATATGAGGATAGGAGTTGCCTATCATCAATTTAACCGAGTCACTACCCATCTGGCAACATACCAACCCCTCACTGACTTGTTTGAAATCACACCACCTACTTTTCCGGAAGGGATACCAGAAAAATACAACTCAGGGGTATCTGCTACCCTATATCTGCTAACCCTCCACAGATTGCCCACAGCCACTCCCATGTTCCCAACTTACAACTGGGATGTTCTCAAAGAGCACGAGGAACTATTCAGAGATAACGAGGAGGCAAAAGCAGCCCTAACAACAGTCTACTGGATTGTCATCCCACAGAATTTATCTTCACTTCCAACCATGCCATGAACCACCTGACACAGATGCCACACAGATACCCTTTTTTCCCTTATATCAAATGCCAGGGCAATGACTCTGCACCATACAGGACTTTACGAACTAGGGTCCAAAATCCGCCCCTACCTAATCTCACCCTCGGCATGATCCAGTTGGGTTTCCATTCAATTGTCACACTGAGCTTAAACATCCGCAACCCCTATAGGTTTCTCAACCTGCCTACTATAAGTCAGACAGGGAGATAGGTCATGCTGATGGAGCTGCATCTCCTCAACTTTTCAGAAGATCTCCTCCCACTTATTCCGCTTCCATTCCGAAGTGGTCTCCCTGGAGCAGGTGCCGCACAGCTGCATCCAGCAAGGAAGCATTTCCCTTACAAGGACTTGGGACTCAATGTGAGTCCATGTAAAGTTAAGCTTCCTGCTGGTTGCAGCTTGTGTCCCCCTCCTGCACTTTGTTTATGGTGGCGGTGGTGCTGCTGCTGCCTACATAGTAGGGGCCAGGAACCTCCATGGGGTCGAACTGCTTGGAGCCACCATTGGATGCTGCCATTGCACTTGAACCAGAACCGTTAGGACTGCAGAGCGAACAGGAAGGAAGTTAAATGCTTGAATTTCGATACAATGCAGTTCCATTGGCTGACTGTTGGGGTAGACCGTTCGACATGAACAGAAACAAACAATTATCGTATCATTCTATACGATCAAAAATATGTATAGTACCATTTGACATGAAGATTCGAGGAAGCAGCTAAAAACATATGATCGCCGTGAGCGGACATTTACGGTCAAATGCTCCGCCCATAGCCTATAGAAGAATTCTGATTTGACTAGTAATAATAATTAACAATTATAATATTACTAGTCATAACAACATTAGAATTCTACTATAGCTTGTGGGTGGAGCATTCGACCGGAAATGTACGATCGCGGCGTCGTACAGTTTACTTTAGCTGCTTTATCAAATTTTCTTAGAACATCCGACAGACACCATAAGCCTTCAATTGACAGATTCATCCTTAATAAATTTGTATTTTCATACAAATGCATATTTTAATGAAACAAAATAAATAAAAACAAATTTTGGAAGTAACTAAATAATTTTTTTTGGGACGAAAACCGAAATTCCAAAACAAAATATTTCAGTGTGCACATAACTATTGATTACTATATACTGACTCTACAGTTTTATGTTAATACAACACTTTATGTTTACATATGTACTTTGGTGACACATATCTCACTGATGTGTTTGCAGCCTTTTACCATATGATTTTGTACACAAGCTCAGTAATTTTTGTTTTTCACATGACAGTGTTGATGCTGCATCCTGGACAACATTATTGACCACTAATAGTCATGGCCATATTGTAAGGGCTGGGCTCAGCCCTTCCTTCTCAGAGCTGGCCACTCAGCTGTTGGTCAATTGCCAGCTCCTATCTCTCCACATTTACTCAGCTGTTGATGATATCCTGCTCATCAGTCCTGCCTACTTAAGCCGTTCAGCCCAGTGGATCTCTGCCTTCACCTTGGTCAACATCACAGAGACTATCTTCTGCATTCCTGTTTAAAGACTTGCTTTGATGACATCCTTTCTGGCTCCAGATCCTGCTTGCTGTTCCACTAGACTGATATGTGTTCTTTTTATTTTTATTATTAAACAAGTGTGATTTAAATGTACCTCTGTCTTGATCTGATTTCATGGTTTCTGGCACATATATGGTCAATGATGTTAGCCATCTTGGTCTGCTGATTTGTTGACATACAGCAGCTGGTGGAATGACATTTTGTCATTTATGTGTCTTGTATTTACAATTTACATTTTTTTGTGAATGTGATAGAATGGGCACTATGTATGTATTCTTTTTGGGGGAGAAGGTACCTGGGGCCCCCTAAATTGTAAGGGAGCAAGGATCACTCTGAAACACGTGGTTTTCCTTTGAGTTGTATCAAATTTGTTAAAATGAAAGTCAATTATCTGTGTTATATTTATGGAACCAATTTACACCCATCCAGCTCTGCATGCAATATTACACAAAGTGATGATCACACTATATATGATCATTTGATTACATTGAGCTTTTTTTTAGGAATAAAATTCCATGATTGATTTACTATGTTCTGCCGGTATCTTCAGAAGTTTTGAATGCATGGAACTATTTTTTAAAAAAAGCTTGACAACTGACCTTAGACCTTAAAACAATTACAAAATTTGACCCTCAATTACTTCAATTAGATTTGAGAGCTATGTTTGGGTTTTGCAGATTTGTGTTTGGTGAGCATCCAGCAGGAAATTCATCTTCAAAGTTCATAGTAGATGCACTAAAACTACAACTCTTTCTTCTTCTCTGTTCTCTCTGGCATCAGAAGATTGTCAGCCTGCCAGCCTTCTAATATAAACAAACATAACCTGTTGTGATGTTTGAGGATGAAAAGATTCACAGTACAAGCAGCTACAGAGGTTAGTGATGACTTTTTTTAAATCAACCTTACTGTTTACCAAGAGTATGCAGAAATGTGTTTATGTCCATAGTGTGGGCTTAGGAATAGTTATTTAATGTCTATACTAGCCATTGCACATAAGATAGGTAGATAGATAGATAGATAGATAGATAGATAGATAGATAGATAGATAGATAGATAGATAGATAGATAGATAGATAGATAGATAGATAGATAGATAGATAGATAGATAGATAGATAGATAGATAGATATAGATAAAAATACATTGCTAGAATAGCATCTAATTGTCTAATTGACAGTACCTTCAAGACAGGGATATCGGCAAATACAATTATTACGGGTTAAAGCTAGTTAATGAGCAAGGTTGTGCTGAACCCACTTAATTCTGACATTCATAGCATGACAAGGTTATGACACACATTATTTATCACACTTTGCCATTGCGAGTGGGTGCTAATTATTCAAAATATTTAATTACAATAATTTAGCAGGTGCTTAGTGTTACATGTATGTTACAACATACATGATCTGTCATATATATAATTATATATATATATATAATCCTGCTGTCCTTGATATCACACTAAGAACTGTTATTTACTTATGTATATTCCAGGAAATGTTTTTCCTAAACACTTGTTTTACTAGCAAGCCTAATGGATTAGATTTGCTGACATGATTTCTGTGATACAGGAGAAGGACCCTAAAGAGCACAAGTGAGATATTAATCAGCTACAGGTGGTCACTACTATCCAATCAAAAACATAACCAATGTACATCTGGCAACTCTCTTATGTAAATATACAGCAGTCATAAAAATAGAGACTCTGCCTGGGCGGTAGAAGTGGTCCCATCTTTCCATTTTCTTTCACAGAACTACAAGAGGCATACAGCTACTTCATGTTATTCTTTAGTGATTGGCAAATCTGTCTGAGTTTCATTTGTCAAGGGTCCAGCCAAACTTTTTCTGAGCTTAGAGGTGAATCCCTTTGAAGTCTATAGGGTAAACTACCTTTATAAAAGCATGGTAGTCTGGGCAGTTAATATATCATGCGTAACATAAAATTTTCCTGGACAGTCTCAGTGGCAGTGAGCATTGACAATTAATATTTGGCAGTGAAATTCATTTTCTTTTTTTTTAATAAGAAATTTTTATTGATTTTACTAGTATACAAAAAAACAGAGAAATAAGAAACAACAGAAGAAACCCAGAAGGGTCATAAAAGATAGAAGAACAATTCTGTATATCAAGAATGTGATAGACAGTTAGAGTAGTACAATGTTCCGAAGAATCATATTAGTAACAAAGTCTTGCATCAGGCACATGTAAGAAATATACATAACAGTAGAAATTAACAATTTTATCTTATCAGATATTGTAAAATAGAATAAGTAAAAAGGTAGAGAAGGACCATAGGTTAGAAAAATGAATATGAGAAACAACCTTTTAGGATGTATTAGTGTAAGACAAAAAATGGGCACCACAGGCCCAAAATAGCTTTAAGGTTCAACAGAAAATTATTATTGATATATAGGTAGTTTTAATATCAGGACAGAAAGCACCCATCAGCATTTTATATTCGTAAGAATAAATGAAAATGAACTGAGCTTTCCTGGTTTTGTGATATTTGGCCAAATTATCATTGTCATGGCCACAGTTTCCTACATATGATGGATATTTTCTACTTCTTGCAACCAATTTCATATTGAGGGGATTCAAGTCTTTTTCCAAAATGTAGGGATTAGGGACTTGGCTGCTTTAAGCAGATATTTTGACAAGGAGTTCTCATAACCTTTGAATGAGCATGTGCAATAAACAACAGGCTGCGTCTAGTGTCAGTTTGGTTTCAGTAATTGTTAAATTATGAACACAAACCTGATCCTAATAGGTAGAAATTAAAGTACATTGCTACAAGATATGTAATAGAGTGTTTTTTTTGCAATGGCATCTCCAGCACACATCTGATGTTTGGGGAAACCATCTATATAATTTGTCAGGTGGGGCATATCAATGCGTGCAGTATGTCTCCTGCAGCCTTGTACTAAAAGAACAAATATGTGCCTATATGCATGCATTTTTTCACTGTTCATCTGAAAAGTTCATGTCAAGGGGTTTACCCATACATTTCTGAAATAATCTCATTTCTCATTGGCCTTTAGTTGTAGCCATGAATAAGCTATGGGAGTAGTTTTTATAATCTCAGAGCCTTTTGGGGCAAATTTCCTCTAGTTGAGTAAGAGCATTAGAGAGTGAACTCTTTTGTTTATGGTTAGAAATGTAATCATGCAGCTGGAAGTAGATCCACTGAGACAGTATGGTATCACCACAAATGTACCTCAGTAATTCTCAAGATTTCATCCTATTTAATGTAATGCAATATGTGGCTAATAAAGGTAGTCCTTTTCCAGTATGTGGCATTAAGTTAGTATGTAGGTCAGATGGGAACCTGGTCAATGGACCAGGTACAGTCGCCAAACTCCATGCATGTGTTAGTTTATGAAATACTTCTAAGGTAGTGC
The DNA here is from genome assembly GCF_042186555.1 of Aquarana catesbeiana. Lineage (NCBI taxonomy): Eukaryota > Metazoa > Chordata > Amphibia > Anura > Ranidae > Aquarana > Aquarana catesbeiana. The sequence continues at coordinate 737,669,209 of NC_133325.1, read as the reverse complement.
TAATTATCAGATTTTGCTTAACCTGTTTGGGGTACTAAGGCTAACCAATCCAAGGTAAAAATGTATTCGAAGAGGCATTGAGGAATCGTCTAAGGGTATCCAATCTTTGTTCCTGATGTGACAATGCCAGTCCACTATTCTAGCTAGATGTGTGGCGAAATAATATTGTTTAAAAACAGGCCCATTCCACCTGTATCTTTAGATCTTGTGATCAAGTAAAAGTGTATGCATGGTTTCTTGTGAGCCCAGACAAATTGTCTTTGTATTTGTTGTAGACGTTTAAAGAAACTGTAAGGCAATTTAGTAGGCAATGTATACAGTATAACAATCTTGCAAAATTGTCATGTTTATGAAGGCTGTTCTGCCAAACCAGGAAAAATGTTAGGCATTACAAGTTTTAAGATTATTTTCTATATTTCTAAGAAAGGGGGTAACATTTTTAGCATAAAGATCATCTAATGTGGGGATAAGCCACATACCTAAGAATTTCAGGGCTTTCAAATCCCATTTAAAGGTACAATTTTGTTGAATAGTAGATCATTAGAAAGAGTTTGGAATGATGGACTTTATAGGCATAACACAAAAAGGTTTTTAAAAAAGTTTTATTATTTATTACAAAAATGAAAAAATAGAAAACACATACATAAACTTGCATAAATTCACAGATAATACCCATGAGCATGTTAAACACACCATCTACATAATAAATAAATATTAAACAGAATTCGGATAACCGAGCAATTCACTTGTTAAAATAATAGCAGATTTCAAAAGGATGGTGTATCATGAAACACTTAGCTCAGCTTGTTCTACATGTTACGCGTTCAGTAACACTTCCTAAGGAGCTTTGGCATATTATTTTCCACAGATAAGAGGGGCTATATAAAGTAGGATAAGTGGGGAGTACTGTCCTCCACATCAGTGGGTATCCAGAATGGGCAAATCTTCAAGTTTGTTTAATGAAGTAGTCTTAATGCCGCCAATGTGGCCTTTAAGGAAAAGATAATGGGCACTTATATCAGTCTATCTACCAGTGAGAGACCAAGGAATACACCTGTTGTAGTAGGGGGTCTATGCCTCTGTCAGAGAGGATCTCGGTTCAGGACACTTGCTGGGCACTCTGGAGTGCGGCGCTTCACGCTGGCTTGCGCGGGCGCGCGCCTGGGCGTGCCAGTGCATTTGCGGTGTTTGGCGCTGGTTGCCCTATTTAGGTTGCTGGGATGCTGTGCTCGGTGCTGTTCGATCATCAGCTTCCTGTTCCTATGCTTCCTGTTTCCTGTGTACTGTTTGATCTCTCTCTGTGACCCGGCTTGTTTACTGGACTCTGCTCTGCTATCCGCCTGCATCTGACCCCTGCCTGCCTCCGACTTTGAACCTGCCTGACCCCTCTGTACCGTACCGACTGCCTGCTGCCGAACCTGCCTGTGACCTGGACTTTGCATCTGCTTATCCCTTTTGTACCATGCTGACCACCTGCTGCCAACTTTGCTAGTGTCCGGACCTGTCTGCTCTGCTCTGCTCTGCATCTGTTAGCTGACCTGCAGCCTACCTATCTTCTCCTGCCAGCTTGCATCAGGACTCTGGGCCTTATCCCTGCAAACCACCCGCCAGGCTCTCATACCATTCTGTGCTCCCGTGCCTGCTGTGTGCTCTATCAGGGGCCAGGAACCAGATACGTACAGGAGGCCATCCTCTGCTATATCGGGTTCATCAGTCTGATACGGGTAAGTCTGACAGCCTCTTTGGTGTCTGTTACATTCAGGCTCAGCCTCATCAGTGCCCATCAATTCAGCATAAGTGCCCAATTCAGCGTCAGTGCCCAACTCAGCCTTACCAGCTTCTGTTATGTTGGATGATCGCATGCATTGTTTAGGTGCGTTTCGGGGCCATTCAAAAAAAATTCTTACATGTTGATTGTATGTTCCACATAAAATTCAAACCAACATGGTGGCAGCAAGCCCTGTGCTCACATCTGTAGGCCAAACAGATGAAGAATTGCAATGGGGATAAGGAAAAGCCTTGTCTTGTACCATTTTTAATAAAAATCTTCTCAGAAAGAACCCTATTTATTTTGACCTGCACAGAAGGTACTTGATACATAGTTGATATTCAAGATAACATATTTTGATCCAGACTTATGTGGGTACACGTGGCAAACATATAATCCTAGGGAACACTATCAAAGGCTCTTTCTGCATCCGTAGACAGGAGAAGGTCCTCGGTTTTCTCCAACCTAGCCCTATAAATTAAGTTGCGTACTTTAGTAATATTGTCTCTGGCCTCCTTACCAGGCATTAAGCCAACCTGTTCTGATAACCTTCTCTAAGGGCCAGAGGTTGTTTGCAATCAGTTTGTTCAGTAATTTTAGGTTGATGTTAAGAACAGATATCAGCCTGTATTTATCAATCCATAGGGTCTTTGTTGGCTTTTGGGATCACTGTGATATGTGCCAAAAGAAAAGATTCGGGCACCTGTTGTTGTGTACTCAAAGAATTAAAGGCCTGAAGAAGCATGAATTTCAGTAAATCTAAAAGCAATTTTTAATACTGAGAAGTGAGATCATTAGGACCTGGATCTTTCCTTGATTTTAAGTTTTTTATGGTGATTAATAATTCCTCTTCTGTAAAATTATGGTCTAATGCCCTGTACACACGGTTGGATTTTCTGACAGAAAATGTGTGATAGGACCTTGTTGTCGGAAATTCCGACTGTGTGTGGGCTCCATCACACATTTTCCATTGGAATTTCCGACACACAATGTTTGAGGGCTTGCTATAAAATTTTCCGACAACAAAATCCGTTGTCGGAAATTTCAATCGTGTGTACACAAATCCAAGACACAAAGTGCCACGCATGCTCAGAATAAATTAAGAGACGAAAGCTATTGGCTACTGCCCCGTTTATAGTCCTGACGTACATGTTTTACATCACCGCGTTTAGAACAATCAGATTTTCCAACAGCTTTGTGTGACCGTGTGTATGCAAGACAAGTTTAAGCCAACATCCGTAAGAAAAAATCCATGGATTTTGTTGTCGGAATGTCCGATCAATGTCCGACCGTGTGTACAGGGCATAAGTCATTAGCATCTTCTGGAGCTAATGTGGGTAAATTACTCTGTCTCAGGAAGTCCTTAATAATTTGTTCTTTTTTACCTTCTAAGGTAGCTGATTTATGAGAGGCTGGTAAATTATACAGCTTAGAGTAGAAATGATGGAATTTCTAAGCAATTTTTTATCAGAGGCATGCTTTTGTTTACCATCGGAGAAAAAAGAAGCCCAGAAGGGCTAATGCTGAGCTAGAAAAAAAGAGAGGATTTTGGTGCTATATATGAAATATAGTAAAATAAAACAAGCTGACAGCATTAAAAAGTCTAATACAAAAACTCCAAATAGATAAACATATGCAAAGTGAGTGCAGCACTAATAAGATAACAGCATGACAAATTTTCAAATTTTCAAGTGAAAAAAATATTCAAGTGAAAAAATATGTAAAGGAAAACGAAAGCAGAGTCCCAGTGAAGATTTCAGTCCATGAACAAAGAATGAAACATCCATCCATGTGAGATATCGGTGGCAAATTACAAAAGATTGAAATCGTGAAGGATTCTCCAAAGAATGTGCATCCAATTCCACACCCAAGTGAGTAAGTAGCCTGCTTACCAGCTATCTGTGACTACTAAAAAGCAGTCTCATCCAGTATAGGGAAATCGGTCTCCCCAAGATCTTCACAGATGTCTAGAACCACAGCTGGTAATGTCCTTATTAAAAGTCAGCAGCTACAGTGTTTTACTTAAAAAATAAAAATTTGGCTGGAACACAGCTTTAATATTATGGTCCTGAAAAGAGAAAAAAGGCTTATCCCTATAAAAAGGCAAAGAATGTTAAAGATAGCTAGCAAAACCCAAAAAGTATCATTGTAGACAATTAATAGTAAAATATATAAACCAAATATAACAACAGAGAAAATTCTACAGTTTGAGTAGGGGAGTGGGAGGGCCCAATTTCTTTAGAGACAAGGTCACACAAAAGATGTCTAATACATGTATAATAGTTTATGAAAGTGAACTGTCATAGGAAAATGGATATCAACAGCTCCACAGAAGTGAAAATACTTGAAAATAGTTTGTCTATATATTTGTTGTTCAGTCAGAGCAGTGCAAAATTTTTTAAGCAAGGCTCAGTCATTTATATAATCAAGGATATAGTGCTAACAAATAGACAAACATGGAGAGAGTATTTTTTTTATTTTACACCAGATCTCTCAATAAAGAGGGCCTGTAATCCTTATTTCTATTACAAAGGATGTTTTCAATCCTTGTAATAGGAATAAAAGTTATAAAAAAATATAAAATAAAGTGACAGTGTAAAAATAAAAAGCAAAAATAAATAATAAGAAGAAAAATGTAAAGCGTCCCATCCCTCTGTGTTTGTGCGCAGAAGTAAACACACACGCAAGCTTATGTAAACGGTGTTCAAATCTCACATGTGAGGTATTGCCATGAATGTTAGAGTGAGAGCAATAATTCTAGCACAAGACCTCCTCTGTAACTCTAAACAGGTAACCTGTAAACATGTTTAAAATGTCGCCTATGGAAATTTTTAAGTATCGTAGTTTGTCGCCATTCCACAAGCTTGTGCACATTTAAAGTATGGTATATTAGGTATCTATTTACTTAATAATGACATCATCTTTCACATTATGCAAACAAATTGGGGTAAATTTTGTGTTTTTTTCCTTTCTTTCAAAGTTTTTTTTATTGATAATTAAACAACAGAGAAACAGAAATTGGGGTTGATTTACTAATACTGGAGAGTGCAAAATCTGGTGCAGCTGTGCATGGTAGCCAATCAGCTTCTAATTTCAGCTTGTTAATTAAACCTTGACAAAAAAAACTGAAAGCTGATTGGTTTCTATGCAGAGCTGCACCAGATTGTGTACTTTTAAGTTTTAGTAAATCAACCCCATTGTGTCAGCCTGCAAGGCCTATGTCGGAACATAACGAAGAAGTAACAAGTTCAAAGTAAGGAAATGTGGTTAGAAATACAGGTAGATTGAGTAGGACAAAATCATATTCAGAAAAATTGTGTAAATGGAGAAGGACCTTATCTTGCACAGGTGAATTACATACAGAACCTCAATATATTAATGATGAGTACAATAGAATTACACACTGATTGGAGGTATAATATCAAGAGCAGGAATTGATAACCGATCATCCAATGAAGAATAGACCTGTCACCCCATGGGGATCTAACTGTGAGCGGGAAGATTCCATCAGAATGGACCAGTAATCCAGATGTTAACCCCTCACAGCCTGTAAACATTTAGTCAATAATCCCAGGTGGACCAGAGCCATAGCTGCTGATGCACTCAGAAACACAGAAGATTACCTGTAACTATACTGTAAGGATACCTATCCTAGACCTTCTGATTATTGACCTGGAAGTGAGAAAAATCGAAGGACCAGAAGGGAAATAGTCCCTTAACTTAACCACTTCAGCCCTGGACCATTTGGCAGCTCAATGACCGGAGGACTTTTTACAATTTGCCACTGCGCTGCTTTAACTGATAATTGCGCGGTCATGCAATGTTGTACCCAAACGAAATTTGCGTCCTTTTTTCCCACAAATAAAGCTTTATTTTGATGGTATTTTATTTTATAGGGTTGCACAGTGGTGTAGTGGGTAGCACTCTCACCTAGCAGTAAAAAGGGTCACTGGTTTGAATCCCAACCACGACACTACGTGCCTGGAGTTTGCATGTTCTCCCTGTGCCTGCGTGGGTTTCCTCCGGGTACTCCGGTTTCCTCCCACACTCCAAAGACATGCTGATAGGTTAATTGGCTTCTGTTCAAAAAAAAAAAACTGGCCCTAGTATATGAATGTGAGTTGGGGACCTTGGATTGTGGGCTCCTTGAGGGTAGGGACTGATGTGAGGGTGTACTCACTGAGGTTGAACTGGATGGACTGGTGTCTTTATTCAACCTTACTAACTATATAACTATGTAACTATTGCCTCTGCGATTTTTATGTTTTGCGATATAAACGGAAAAAGATCGAAAATTTTGAAAAAAAATGATATTTTCTACTTTTGTTATAAGAAAAATCCAATAAACTCAATTTTAGTCATACATTTAGGCCAAAATGTATTCAGCCACACGTCTTTGGTAAAAAAAAATATCAATAAGTGTATATTTATTGGTTTGCCCAAAAGTTATAGCGTCTACAAACTAGGGTACATTCAGGATTTCTAATGCCCCGTACACACGGTCGGACTTTGTTCGGACATTCCGACAACAAAATCCTAGGATTTTTTCCGACGGATGTTGGCTCAAACTTGTCTTGCATACACACGGTCACACAAAGTTGTTCTAAACGCGGTGACGTAAAACACGTACGTCAGGACTATAAACGGGGCAGTGGCCAATAGCTTTCATCTCTTTATTTATTCTGAGCATGCGTGGCACTTTGTCCGTCGGATTTGTGTACACACGATCGGAATTTCCGTCAACGGATTTTGTTGTCGGAAAATTTTATAGCCTGCTCTCAAACTTTGTGTGTCGGAAAATCCGATGGAAAATGTCCGATGGAGCCCACACATGGTCGGAATTTCCGACAACACGCTCTGATCGGACATTTTCCATCGGAAAATCCGACCGTGTGTACGGGGCATAAGGGCGTAAATTTTTGATTTCACTCCTCACTACCTTTCACAGTTTTGAAGGCCATAAAATGCCATAATGGCACAACCCCCCCAAATGACCCCATTTTAGAAAGTAGACACCCCAAGCTATTTGCTGAGAGGCATGTTGAGTCCATGGAATATTTTATATTTTGACACGAGTTGCGGGAATATGACAAACTTTTTTTTTTTTTGCACAAAGTTGTCACTAAATGATATATTGTTCAAACATGCCATGGGCATATGTGGAATTACACCCCAAAATACATTCTGCTGCTTCTTCTGACAACGGGGATACCACATGTGTGGGACTTTTTGGGAGCCTAGCTGCGTACGGGGCCCCGAAACCAATCACCGCTTTCAGGCTTTCTAAGGGCGTACATTTTTTGCATCTCTCATTTGTTTTTGAAAATGAAGAAAGAAAAGAAAAATGTATTTTTTTTTCTTTTTTCAATTTTCAAAACTTTGTGACAAAAAGTGAGGTCTGCAAAATACTCACCATACCTCTCAGCAAATAGCTTGGGGTGACTACTTTCCAAAATGGGGTCATTTGGGGGGTTTTGTGCCATCTGGGAATTCCATAGCCTCCAAAACTGTGATAGGCAGTGAGGAGTGAAATCAAAAATTTACACCCTTAGAAAGCCTGAAGGTGGTGCTTGGTTTTCAGGGTCCCGTACGTGGCTAGGCTCCAAAAAAGTCTCACACATTTGGTATCCCCGAACTCAGGAGAAGCATCAGAATATATTTTGGGGTGTAATTTTAAATATGCCCATGGCATGTTTGAGCAATATATCATTTAGTGACAACTTTGTGCAAAAAAAAAAAACTTGTGTCAAAATATAAAATATTCCATGGACTCGACATGCCTCTCAGCAAATAGCTTGGGGTGTCTACTTTCCAAAATGGGGTTATTTGGGGGGGGGTTGAACTGTCCTGGCATTTTATGCACAACATTTAGAAGCTTATGTCACACGTCACTAACTCTTCTAACCACTTGAAGACAAAGCCCTTTCTGACACTTTTTGCTTACATGAAAAAATAATTTTTTTTTGCAAGAAAATTATTTTGAACCCCAAAACATTCATTTTTTTGTTAAAGCAAAGGCCCTACAGATTAAAATGGATGGTGTTTCATTTTATTTTTCCACACAGTATTTGCGCAGCGATTTTTCAAACGCATTTTTTTGGGAAAAACACACTTTTTTTAATTTTAATGCACTAAAACACACTATATTGCCCAAATGTTTCATGAAATAAAAAAGATGATCCTAGGCCAAGTACATGGATACCAAATACGACATGCTTTAAAATTGTGCACAAACGTGCAACAGCGACAAACTACGTACATTTTTAAAAGCCTTTAAAAGCCTTTACAGGTTACCACTTTAGATTTACAGAGGAGGTCTACTGCTAAAATTACTGCCCTCAATCTGACCTTCGTGGTGATACCTCACATGCATGGTGCAATTTCTATTTACATTTGACGCCAGACCAACACTTGCGTTCACCTTTGAGCGAGAGCAAGGGGGGACAGGGGTGATTTTTTTTTAAATTATTTTTCTTGCTTTTTTATTTTATTTTTAAACTGTTCCTTTCATTTTTTTAATCATTTTTATTGTTATCTCAGGGAATGTAAATATCCCCTATGATAGCAATAGGTAGTGACAGGTACTCTTTTTTTGAAAAAAATTGGGGTCTATTAGACCCTAGATCTCTCCTCTGCCCTCAAAGCATCTGACCACACCAAGATCGGTGTTATAAAATGCTTTCCCAATTTCCCAATGGCGCTGTTTACATCCGGCAAAATCTAAGTCATGAAATGCTCGTAGCTTCCGGTTTCTTAGGCCGTAGAGATGACTGGAGCCATTCTGGTTTCTGATCAGCTCTATGGTCAGCTGGAGGAACCACCGGCTTCATTCTCAGGTTCCCTGTTGGGACAAGAGAGCCAGAGAAAAACATGAAAGACGGTGGGGGGGCATTCCCTCCCACTGCTTGTAAAAGCAGTCTAGAGGCAAATTAGCCACTAATATTGCTTTTACATGAAAGCTGACCACTGGCTGAAAAGAATGATACCAAGATGATTAAAACTAAACCTGCAGGCATCATTCTGGTATAACCACTCAAAGTCCAGCAACATATCAGTACTTTTCTGGTCCTTGCTGGGCATATATTGTAATCCTTTTTTTCATGCAGCCTGTAGGCTGCATGAAAAAAAGAGCTTGATCGGTGGGTATACTCACCATTAGAATACCTCCCTTTGTTGACCCACTTCTAATGATGGGCATACATGCACCATTTTTTTTTTAACTGTGGTGGTGAAATCACCTCCTACAGCGCTGGAGTCATGGCTTTATGTATCGTGGGAGCAAATGCTATTGCTGTCAAAATAAATAAATCCGCGCTGCAACTGAATGGCGTACCTGCTAAGCAAATGATGGTTAACAATAAAACAAAGTAACATTATTATAGTTTAACAGTAAGACATAACATACCTGCAAAGCAAATACAAAAAACTGTAAAAAATAAAACATTTTTTGACGCAATCTGTGCCTAAAATATATATATATATATATCCACACCAAAAGTTAGGCACAGATTGCGATTGTTTTATTGTTAACCAAGGAAATCAACTCCTACATCGCTGGAGTCACAGCTTTATGTATGATGGTTAACAATAAAACAAACATTACAGTATAACATACCATACCTGCAAAGAAAATACAATAAAACATAGTAAAAATAAAACAGAGAGAACGATAGATATAGAACAATAGTGAGCGAACAGTAGATCGGACAATAGAGAGCGAACATAAGAGAGAGAACAATAGAGAGAGAGAAGAAAAATACAACCACAACTATATTTGGCTTTTTTATTTTTTATTTTTTTGTGGGTTTTTTTTTTCACTTTTTTCACTTATATAAAAACTGTAAAAAAAAACTATAAACTGAACGTTGCAGATTAGGGTCTCTCAAAATGTCATGGCCATCACATCTTTCGAGACCCTGTGTACGTGTGCCTATGACTGTGTGGTGCTGTACCCTACACTAATACTCAACTAGTGTGTGATAGCGTTCGAAACAGTCACCAATGCAAAGACCAGGTTAGTCAAGACAGGAGGGACAATAAAAGCGGGTGTCACGCCTAAATCCGCGCTTTATACAGACACAACATCTTCCTTGGGGGTTTCTTTGGGTAGGGGTACCAGAGAGGACATGCAGAAAATGCCTCTCATGCAGCTGGCTTACTGCATTTGTGTTTTGAAGTTGGGCCAGAGCTTCTGGAAACAGAAGGGCTCTGATGATCTCTTCCTGGAATTTAAGGAAGGATCCAGTTCATCCTGAAGCTCTGTATAGCACATGAGCCAATTGAAATAAGTATACCGACACTTTTTATACCAGCATCTGGCCTTACGGGCAATTAGGTATGGTGCCAACAACTGGTCGTTGAGGTCCACCCCTCCCATATTGAGGTTATATTCGTGGACACAGAGGGGTTTCTCCACAACACCAGTCGCCGTAGAAATTTGGACTGTTGTGTCTGCGTGAAGGGAGGAGAGAACAAAAACATTCTTATTATCCCTCTACTTCACAGTGAGCAAATTATTACATCTCAAGCAGGCTCTCTCCCCCAGCCTAAGATGGGAATCTACAAGCATAAATACAAATAAAAGTGCTGTGCAATTCCTAAGAGTCAATAATAAAATAGATAAAACTCAGATAGTACACGTAGAAGAGGTGTTGCGCACTTAAAAGTCCATATAACATAAAACATAAACTCCCAGTAAGTGCTGGTGCAGATTAAAGCACTTGTGGTGCAGGTGACACACATAAGATGGATATCTGATTAGTACCAGTGACCCCTCCACCGTAAACAGATGGCCTCTCACCTCACTGTCTCGACCTGAGACAGGTCACAAAGCGGGAGTCAGTAAACAGCTGACACTGCGATCCAGGCACAATCACCAAAGGAAACAGCTCCCAGGTCCGTCTCAGTCAGTACATAAATAAGGTAAAAAGAGGGATCTAGTTCTCTCCGGTTTAAACATTTATTGAAATAAAATCAACGAATAATTCACTTACATTCGGGAGCACTCATAAGCTGAGTGCTGGCAAACACATATGCAGAGTATCATACGAGATGGCCGCGGGTGACGTCATGCAAGCACCTGACCCCCCGCACTTACTGGGAGTTTATGTTTTATGTTATATGGACTTTTAAGTGCGCAACACCTCTTCTACGTGTATTATCTGAGTTTTATCTATTTTATTATGGACTCTTAGAAATTGCGCAGCACTTTTATTTGTATTCATGCCAATGTGAGGTTTTTATTGAATTAACCTTTAGCGTCTGCTAGCAGTTTCTATCTTATTTGTGTCCTTTTGGGTCAGCGCTGGATACCTCTTCTTTGGGAATCTACAAGCCCCTGGGGAAAGCCCCAGCGATTAGATTGCACGGTGCCACACGCGTCAATTTTGATGACTAAAAAGTTTCACGCTTGTGTAATAATTGTCCACATACAAGTGGTACCCCTTTCCAAATAAGGGTGACACCAAGTCCCACACAATCTTACCAGCACTCCCTATGTAATCAGGGCAGTTCTCCGGCTCTACGGAACTATCTCTTCCCTCATAAACCATAAAACTACATGTATAGCCTGTGGCCCTGTCACAGAACTTATACATCTTGACCCTGTATCTGGCACGCTTGCTGGGAAGATGCTGTTTGAATGATAAGCGGCCAGAAAACTTGATCAGGGACTCATCAACTCAGACAACTTGATGGGGAGTAAACAAGGCTGCAAAACGTTGGTTGAAGTGGTTTACGAGGGGCCGAATTTTGTAGAGCCAATCAAATTCAGGGTCACCCTGAGGACGACAAAGTTCATTGTTGTTGAAATGCATGAACCGCAAGATCTGCTTTTATCATGTTCTGGTCATGGAGGCAGGGAACACAAGTGTATGGTGAATTGGGTCAGTGGACCAATATGACCGCAACGCACTCTTTTTAGTTACGCCCATGAGGAGGGATAGGCCCAGAAAGGTTTTAAATTCGCAGACCGTAATTGGTCTCCAATCTCTGGAAAGGGTCAGCTGGGGATTAGCGGCAATGAATTGACCAGCATACAAATTTCTTTGGTCCACAATAGATCTATAGAGATCTTTGGTGAAAAACAGCGAATAAAAATCAAGTGACGTAAAATCAACTGTTTCCTCCTGAATTCCGTATTGGCCAGTGAATGGGGGAAGTATGGGTGCTGCAGAAGTGGTGGGTTCCCAAATAGGATTGGCGAATGCAGCAGTAAGGGCACTATGGGCTCGATGGGCCTGTCTTTGTCTTCTACTTGGTGGCAGCGGGACACTATTCGTGCTTGCCACCTCACCAGCTTGAACTGCACTTATGGGACTCGCCACGTCACCAAGTGTTACTGCAGTGCTGGATATACAACCAGGATGTACTAGGTTGCTGGTGCTTGCCAGTTCACCAGAAGGAATTGCGGCGCTAGTACTGGCTCTCTGCTCCATACAAGGGACCTGCAGTTCCTGCACCTCAACAACAGCAGAAGAAGATTGGAGTCTGGTACGTCTGACCTTGGCAGGGACCACAACTCCGTTGTCAGAGCTATCTGTCAGGGTGGCGCTGCTGTCTACAGATTCGTATTCTGAGCCTGAATCTGACAGATGAGTGACTTCCTCTTTACTATCTGTCATGCTCAAAAACGTGTAGGCCTCTTCACTACTGTACCTTCTATTTGCCATTTTGGGCTCTAAATTTATTGGTACAGTAATGAGACTCACAGGTAAAAAAGCTCCTGACTGTTAGCGACTGATTCAAACGCTACCAAAAAAACTGTTAGCGTTTGCAGGGATCAGGCCTGACTCTGCGAACGCTGCAGTTATGTGTGTTGTGTTTTGTAAGTGACAGTGAGCGATTGATACTGCACTTGGGTGGGCTGGGCTGGGCGGAGGGGCTAAACGCAGGTGCTAGCAGGTATCTGGGCTGATCCCACTAACACTGCTTTTTTGGGAACCCTAAACTGTTGGGGACAGTATAGATAGTATAGATAGTATAGTATAGATCCGATCAGATCAGATATCGTTCTGTTCAGACACTGTACTACTAAGGGAGGCATATGGTGCGTGCGTGGGTGTTAGCGGTACTGGCACTAATCTGACACTGCCTTGGGTGATGCAGACCCTATCTGATGCTAAAACCTAACTTTGATCACCCGCCGGGTGATTAGGGGGTTAAGCCTTTATTGGGTAAAATATGACGAGTGCCCGGATGCTATAAAAAAATCTAGCTAAACTGCATCACCCGAGACAACTTATACTGTGATCACAGGTGACATGGGGTAATCAAGGGGTTAAACCTTTATTGGGGGGGTTAGGGGGGTCCTTAAACCTATCTGGGCCTAATACCAATTACCCTAACACTGATTAGTGTCACTAATGACACTAGTACAGCGATCAAAAAAAAATCTGATTGCTGTACTGGGTGACACAGTGACAGGTGGTGAAGCGGTTAATCGGGGGGTGATTTGTGTGCCTACGTGACCTGGTGTCAGTGTAGTGTTGGTGCACTTACATGGATGTCTTCTCTCCTCTCGGTCTGGAATGAAAAGACCAACACGAGGAGAGATGACATCACTTCCCCTGTCAGTGTTTACAGTTACACAGACAAGGGCAGGATATCATTCGTCAGGACTGATCACCAGGTCCAGGCCAAATTTCATTAGCCTGGGCCTGGGGATTGATCCTGATTGAATCTGATTGTCCCAACCGGCCGCGCGTCCGCCGTACAATGATGGCGATTCGCCTGCCTGTTCCATTCTGCTGCAGTATAACTGCAGCGGGCGGTCGGCAAGCGGTTAACATGAAATGTTTTAACATAGCAATCTTTGCCTGTAGTGCAAGGTTCTCAATGCTTAGGTAAGAACATTTTGCCTTACTAGTAAGCTCAAATCCTCTAGCATTAATAACATATATAGAGCAATGCAGAGAGTATCAAATAATTGAAAATCCAATAGCATGCCATAAGCATCAAAGTATGACATAAGGTAGTTGAGCAACAAAAAAAAAGTTGAGCAGAGGTAGAATAAAGAGAGAAGTTAAAAAGGAAATAGAAAGATACAGCAAGAAAAAGAGGAGAACCAGATGGACTTAGAAGGCCCAGAAGAGAGGGTGAGTGGGATTAGAGTGGTATAATGAAGGTCAACCTGGTGTATCGGACTGTGAATTCAAGAATCTGGGGTACAGGGGGATCTTTACATATAATGCCCAAGGCTCCCAGATCACCTCAAACCTCCATACTTTATCTTGAAGGATAGCAACTCATTTTTTCTTGAGACATGATCCAGGAACCTTCTCATTTTGTTTCTGTAAGAGAGACTGTTGTTTTTTCCAGGCCCTGGCAAGCATAATCTTAGCTCCCAGGAGCATGTAAAAAATGAGAGTTTGGGTAAGGTTAGAGGTTGTATCGATTCTAATATTTAAAAGGCCTATTGTGTGGTCATTTGGTCTTTAAACAGAAGTTGGAAGAAACTTTTCCAAAAGCTCCTGATACGAGGGCAAGTCCACCATGTGTGTAGCATGGAGCCTAAGAGGTTACATCCTCTATAACATAAAGGGGAGGCATCTGCATTGATTTTGTCTAATTTCATAGGAACCTGGTACCATCTAGTAAAAATTTTAACGTTTGCTCCTATTAGGGAGTTATTCATGATGCTCCTATAAGAAAGGAAATTGGAATTGAAAGGGCATTAGAAAGATGTAAACCACTCATTAGGGTCCCACTGTACCTCCAGGTCAGATTCCCAGGCCTGAGCATAGGATGGTTTCTCTTGGTTGTCAGCCAGGGATGAATGATAGAGATACCCAGAAAATGACCCCATTTTGGAAAGAAAACAACCTAATGTATATTCTATGAGGCATACTGAGTCTTTGGAACATGTCATTTCTTTGCACAAGTTTTTGGAAAATGTGGAAAGAAAATGAAAACCAATTTTTTTCTCACAAAGTTGTCAAATTAGAAGATCTTTCTAACACATATCATGTACATAGCCAAAATGACACACAAAAATACATTCTGCTATTCGTCCTGAGTATGGCGATACCCCATGTGTGAGACTTTTCCACAGCCTGGCCACATACAGAGGCCCAACATCCATATAGCACCATCAGGCGTTCTAAAGGCATAAATTACACATTTCATTTCCTGAGTACCTATCACATTTTTAAGGCTATCCTTTATCCCCCTTACGTTCCATGAGCATATATTAACCCGTTTTTTCATATCCGGGATTTTATTACACCTTCTTTCGGTACTCATGAACCATTGGGTCTGATGCCTTTGCAAAGCTTCGGTCTCCTATTAATCCAAACCATCCCCTTTTTGTGAATACTATATATCACCCTACCTTTTTCCAATCCCTTTAATCTAACCGTCTGAACCAACTCACATCCACCCGTATCCACACTCCCTACCGTTCTTCCCTGATTGTGTACCTCTACCACCCACACCACCCCCCTCCCCCCACTCCCTTCCCCCCTCCCACCAAACATAGAAGTTTAAAAATAAGGGGCCTGGGGTGACCTCCTAGAGCTGGGGTCCTGGGGGCTATCCTGTATGCGCGCTCAATAGCAAAGGTGTTTGAAAATGAATCCTTGCCAAATTTCTCCTTCAGCCAGTCTTCCATAAATTGAATGGGGTTGTTCCCCTCACAGCCCTCTGGGAGCCCTAGTACCTCAGATTTTCTCTGCGTAACCTGTTCTCAATACTATCCATTTTCTGCAAACAGTCCTTCAGTTGGATTTTCATAAGTGCTACTTCTTGTTTTAATGGATACACGTCATCTTCCATTTGGCTAAACCTCTCCTCAAGGGCTGTTGTCCGGGTACAAACCGCGTGCACTTCTCCCTTAACGGCAAGCAATTCATCTCTGATGCCCTTAAGTTGCTCAAACAAATCATTGATTGATTGCTTGCAAGTATTGACAGCCAAAAATATATCATTAAGGGATGGCTCCCTCTCATTTACCAGGCCACCCTGACCTCTCCCTACCGCCCCCTCCGGGCCCGAGACCTCTTGCTTTCCCGGAGCCCCACCTGCTGCCGGACCTGCTGGTGGCACTGCTACCAAAGTCCCATTTTCTTGGGTTTGACTTCTCCTCCCAGGGTGGCCAGCTTGATGCTGACCTCCCCCTGTACTGCTGGCCTTTTTGGGGGTTGGTTTGGGGTATGCGCGAAGCGCTCCAGCTTGGCGGCCACTTGGTTCCCCTTTTCCTTGGCACCGCGGGTTCCAAGAGCCCCTGTCCCTTCTTGAGCTGGCCCGTCCTCCATCCCCTTCTTCCTTGTCATTCCGACAGGGTGCTGCTGCTCTCAAACAGTAAAAGACTCTGTCCTGGGTCTGTAAATATTCTTGTTCCCCACCGGGTCTGCAATAGTAGGTGACTTTTCTGCGGGTCCTATGTGCTGTAGTGTGCTGTGGGTGAGCATGCAAGGCAGCAGCCAACTCACCCCTCCAGCGCTACGAGCAGGATCCTCTGCTGTTCAGATCTTCCAGGGACTCTCCTGTACCGCCGCTCGATCCCGGGTATCGGCGCCTCCCACTCTCACTGGGACAGGCGCCGCTGATACCGCTCTCGGGAGACCTCTGTGCGGGTCGCCCTGCTCTGTAAGGCGGCGTGTCACAGCCGCGGCGGCTTCTCCAGACACCCCGGGCGTTCCCCCTCTTCAGTGTCTCCTCTCAGTCTTACTGCACGCTCATATCCGATGTAGGAGCAGGAGCGAGGGGAGAGAGCCAGGCACGGCTACAGCGCTCTCCCTCACCTCAACATCCGGTGACCTATCACATTTTTGAAGGCCCTGGAGCACCAGGACAATGGAATTACCCACAAAATGACCCCATTTTGGAAAGAAAACAACCCAATGTATATTCTATGAGGCATAATGAGTCTTTTGAACATGTCATTTCTTTCCACAAGTTTTTGAAACATGTGGAAAGAAAATGAAAACCTATTTTTTTCTCACAAAGTTATCAATTTAGAAGATCTTTCTAACACTAAGCATGCACATAGCCAAAGATACACCCCAAAAAACATTCTGCTACTCATCCTGAGTATGGCGATACCCCATGTGTGAGACTTTTCCACAGCCTGGCCACATACAGAGGCCCAACATCCATATAGCACCATCAGGCATTCTAAAGGCATAAATTACACATTTCATTTCCTGAGTACCTATCACATTTTTGAAGGCCCTGGAGCACCAGGCCAATGGAATTAGCCACAAAATGACCCCATTTTGGAAAGAAAACAACCCAATGTATATTCTATGAGGCATAATGAGTCTTTTGAACATGTCATTTCTTTCCACAAGTTTTTGGAAAATGTGGAAAGAAAATGAAAACCTATTTTTTTCTCACAAAGTTGTCAATTTAGAAGATCTTTCTAACACATAGCATGTACATAGCTAAAATGACACCCCAAAATACATTCTGCTATTCGTCTTGAGTATGGCGACACCCCATGTGTCAGCCTGGCCACATACAGAGGCCCAACATCCATATAGCACCATCAGGCATTCTAAAGGCATAAATTACACATTTCATTTCCTGAGTACCTATCACATTTTTGAAGGCCCTGGAGCACCAGAACAATGGAATTACCCACAAAATGACCCCATTTTGGAAAGAAAACAACCCAATGTATATTCTATGAGGCATAATGAGTCTTTTGAACATGTCATTTCTTTTCACAAGTTTTTGGAAAATGTGGAAAGAAAATGAAAACCTATTTTTTTCTCACAAAGTTGTCAATTTAGAAGATCTTTCTAACACATAGCATGCACATAGCCAAAATGACACCCCAAAATACATTCTGCTACTCGTCCTGAGCATGGCGATACCCCATGTGTGAGACTTTTCCACAGCCTGGCCACATACAGAGGCCTAACAGCACCAATAGCACCATCAGACGTTCTAAAGGCATAAATTACACATTTCATTTCCTGAGTACCTATCACTTTTTGAAGGCCCTGGAGCACCAGGGCAATGGAATTACCCACAAAATGACCCCATTTTGGAAAGAAAACAACCCAATGTATATTCTATGAGGCATAATGAGTCTTTTGAACATGTCATTTCTTTCCACAAGTTTTTGGAAAATGTGGAAAGAAAATGAAAACCTATTTTTTTCTCACAAAGTTGTCAATTTAGAAGATCTTTCTAACACATAGCATGCACATAGCCAAAATGACACCCCAAAATACATTCTGCTACTCGTCCTGAGCATGGCGATACCCCATGTGTGAGACTTTTCCACAGCCTGGCCACATACAGAGACCTAACAGCACCAATAGCACCATCAGACGTTCTAAAGGCATAAATTACACATTTCATTTCCTGAGTACCTATCACATTTTTAAAGGCCCTGGAGCACCAGGGCAATGGAATTACCCACAAAATGACCCCATTTTGGAAAGAAAACAACCCAATGTATATTCTATGAGGCTTAATGAGTCTTTTGAACATGTCATTTCTTTCCACAAGTTTTTGGAAAATGTGGAAAGAAAATGAAAACCTATTTTTTCTCACAAAGTTGTCAATTTAGAAGATCTTTCTAACACATAGCATGTACGTAGCTAAAATGACACCCCAAAATACATTCTGCCATTCGTCTTGAGTATGGCGATACCCCATGTGTCAGCCTGGCCACATACAGAGGCCCAACATCCATATAGCACCATCAGGCATTCTAAAGGCATAAATTACACATTTCATTTCCTGAGTACCTATCACATTTTTGAAGGCCCTGGAGCACCAGGACAATGGAATTACCCACAAAATGACCCCATTTTGGAAAGAAAACAACCCAATGTATATTCTATGAGGCATAATGAGTCTTTTGAACATGTCATTTCTTTCCACAAGTTTTTGAAACATGTGGAAAGAAAATGAAAACCTATTTTTTTCTCACAAAGTTGTCAATTTAGAAGATCCTTTTAACACATAGCATGCACATAGCCAAAATTACACCCCAAAAAACATTCTGCTACTCGTCCTGAGTATGGCGATACCCCATGTGTGAGGCTTTTCCACAGCCTGGCCACATACAGAGACCCAACATCCATATAGCACCATCAGGCGTTCTAAAGGCATAAATTACACATTTCATTTCCTGAGTACCTATCACATTTTTGAAGGCCCTGGAGCACCAGGACAATGGAATTACCCACAAAATGACCCCATTTTGGAAAGAAAACAACCCAATGTATATTCTATGAGGCATAATGAGTCTTTTGAACATGTAATTTCTTTCCACAAGTTTTACAGGCGTTCTAAAGGCATAAATTACAATTTAATTGGTGGGCGGCTGATGTGTCAGCTGTTGATGGGCTGATGTGTCAGCTGTTGACAGGCTGATGTGCCAGCTGATGACGGGCTGATGTGCCAGCTGATGACGGGCTGATGTGTCAGTTGTTGACGGGCTGATGTGCCAACTGTTGATGGACTGATGTGCCAGATGTTGACGGGCTGATGTGCCTGATCGTGGGCAGATGGCGGATGGCAGATGTGACAGATGGCAGGCGGCAGATGTGCCAGAAGGCGGGCGGCAGTTGTGCCAGATGGCGGGGGGCAGATGTGCCAGATGGCAGGCAGCAGATGTGCCAGATGTTGGCGGGTGGCAGATGTGTCAGATGGCGGGCGGCAGATGTGCCTGATGGTGGGCGGCAGATGTGCCTGATGATTGGCAGGCAGATGTGCCTGATGACTGGCGGGCAGATGTGCCTGATGACTGGTTGGCAGATGTGCCTGATGATTGGCGGGCAGATGTGCCTGATGACTGGCGGGCAGATGTGCCTGATGACTGGTGGACAGATGTGCCTGATGATGACAGGCTGATGTGCCCGCTATTGGCGGACAGATGTGCCTGCTGTTGGTGGACAGATGTGCCAGTTGTTGATGGGCAGATGTTCACTGACAGGTGTTTTCACTGTTTTGGGGACACTGTGTTTTGGGGACACTAGCTGGGTGATCAGTGGGTAAACAGCAGACAAACAGCTATAAAACTCACTGATCTCCCGGCTGCAGCACAGATCTCTCTTCCTCTCCTCACTGACAGGCTCTGTGTGAGGAGAGGAAGAGATGAGAGCAGTTACAACGCTCTCTATTTACATTACATGATGACTGTGATTGCACACAGTCGTCATGTGATCAGGAGGGCCAATCACAGGGCCCTCCTGTGTTATAACACTACACTGCCTCTGGGGGGCATAGGCAGATCGGGATTGCGCTGCTGCACGGGCATGTGGCGGCGCGATCTCCTGTCAAATGCCACCCCTTCCCCATGTTTACTATTCGATGGCGTGATCCTGCTCCTTCTGAAGGACGTTCGGGAACGTCCAGTCAGAAGGAGGGAGCTCCCACCCGGCCATTTATGTGCAGTGGCCGGGTGGGAAGTGGTTACGGACCAATGATCAACATGGTATAAAAACGCATTGCATACATTAGACATAAAATAATCGCATATAGACAATAAATCTATGTATATACAACCATGGGACATGGGTAGGTACAATTATGCATCTTAATCCCCCAAGCAAGATAAAAGTCATGTGAAGTAAAAAACATCTGAAAATTGGTCAATGTGTGTTTGATGCATCAAAGGTAGGCCCGACGCTGCGTTTCATGGACTTCAATCCACTCTTCAGGAGCCAGATGCATCTAAATTCTATAAAAAATGTAGGGGAAGCAATATAGTATCATGGGTCTAACAAAATCAGCAGAACAGGGGGAAATTTGGGCATAATGGGCCATGCCAAAAAGGTTACTCACATGATAGCCAAAACTGGGACCGTGCGACAAAACAAAGCCAGGGGTAAGCCCCAACCTCCCCCCTCTTTTACATTTAATTTATTCATAAACGACCTGGATGATGGGGTAAACAGTTCAATCTCTGTATTTGCGGATAATACTAAGCTAAGCAGGGCAATAACTTTTCCGCGGGATGTGGAAACCTTGCAAGAAGATCTGAACAAATTAATGGGATGGGCAACTACATGGCAAATGAGGTTTAATGTAGAAAAATGTAAAATAATGCATTTGGGCGGCAAAAATATGAATGCAATCTATACACTAGGGGGGGAATCTCTGGGGGAATCTAGGATAAAAAAGGACCTGGGGGTCCTATTAGATGATAGGCTCAAAAATGGCATGCAATGCCAAGCTGTTAGCAAAGCAAACAGAATATTGGTGTACATTAAAAAAGGGATTAACTCCAAGGATAAAGTAAAAATTCTCCATCTCTACAAGACTCTGGTCCACCCGCACCTAGAGTATGCTGTCCAGTTCTGGGCACCAGTCCTCAGGAAGGATGTACTGGAAATGGAGCGAGTACAATGAAGGGCAATAAAGCTAATAAAGGGTCTAGAGGATATTATTTATGAAGAAAGGTTGCGAGCACTTAACTTGTTCTCTCTGGAGAATAGACGCTTGAGAGGGGATATGATTTCAATTTACAAATACCTTACTGGTGACTAGGGATGAGCTGAACACCCCCAGGTTCGGTTTGCACCAGAACCTGCGAACGGACCGAAAATTCGCACAAACTTTAGAACCCCATTGACATCTATGGGACTTGAACGTTCGAAATCAAAAGTGCTCATTTAAAAGGCTAATTTGCATGGTATTGTCCTAAAAAGGGTTTGGGGACCCAGGTCCTGCCCCAGGGGACATGTATCAATGCAAAAAAAACTTTTAAAAACAGACGTTTTTTCGGAAGCAGTGATTTTAATGATGCTTAAAGTAAAAAAAAAAGTGAAATATTCCTTTAAATATCATACCTGGGGGTTGTCTATAGTATGCCTGTAAAGTGGCGTGTGTTTCCCATGCTTAGAACAGTCCCTGCACAAAATGTCATTTTTAAAGGAAAAAAAGTCATTTAAAACTGCTTGCGACTTTAATGTAATGTCGGGTCCTGGCAATATGGATTAAATCAGTGAGACAAACGGCATGGGTACCCCCAAGTCCATTACCAGGCCCTTTGGGTCTTGTGTGGATATTAAGGGGAACCCCGTACCCAAATTAAAAAGGAAAGGTGTGGGGCCCCCAGGCCCTATATACTCTGAACAGCAGTATACCAGCGGTGCAAACAAGACAGGGACTGTAGGTTTGTTGTTAAGTAGAATCTGTTTGTAATTTTGAACTGGTACATTTTTAACGTGTTTAGCTCCAGCCAAAAAATCTATTTTAAGCTTTTTGGAAAACCTAGGGAAGGGTTATCACCCCTGTGACATTTGTTTTGCTGTCTGTGCTCCTCTTCAGAAGATTTCACCTCACTTTTTGTCCCAATGACAAATGTTTTTTGAAAATTTGGGGTTTTTTGTGAAACAAGGATTGGTGATAAAGCATCAGTGGAAAGGAGAAAAGTTTTTCCCATATTAACTCTTACAGGAGAGAATTTCCCTTCCTAGGGGTAGATTTCATCTCACTTCTTGTTGCCTCCTTCTGTTTGCAAGTAGGAGTCGTTTGTAAGTTGGATGTTTGAAAGTAGGGGCCTGCCCTATATACTCAGCAGAAATTTGGAACTTAGGTGTTGTTGTGGCCACAACACTGTAAGCCCTCACAGGGCCCTGCTGTGAAATATTAGATCAAGAATTGTAATTACATGCCCCTGTTGAACAGGGGCAGAAAAATTAGGCCTTTGGTGGTGGTAGTGGTGCTGGTGCCACAACACTGTAAGTCCTCACAGATACTCGTGGTGGGCGCAGAAACGAGACCTGCTGTGAAATATTAGATCAAAAATTCTAATTACACGCCCCTGTTGAACAGGGGCTGAAAAATTGGTCCTTAGGCACTGGTGCTGGTGCCACAACACTGCAACCTCTCAAAGATACTCTAGTTGGAGCGCAGGAACTAGACCTGCTGCAAAGAATTGCATCAAAAATTGTAATTACACATCCCTGTTAAACAGGGGCTGAAAAATTGGGCCATAGGCACTGGTGATGGTGCCACAACACTGCATCCCCTCACAGATACTTCAGTTGGAGTACAGGAACTATCCCTGCTGCAAAGAATTGCATGAAAAATTGTAATTACATGCCCCTGTTAAACAGGGGCAGAAAAATTGGGTCTTAGGCACTGGTGGCGGGACTGGCAGCGCCCAGAACCAAAAATGTTCTTACAAGCTATCATCATGATCATTGAGGAGGAAGAGGATAATTACTCAGTATAACAGGATAGTCACTCAGCATCAGCATAGGCAGTCTTTGAAGGGATCTGAAATTTAAAAAAAATGTATTCGGTTACATCAGCATCAGGTGCTTGGTAGCTGGTGGTGATCCAAGACTGATTCATTTTTATGAAGGTGGACAGACGCACCCTGTGATCGGTTACAAAGCCTCCAGCAGCACTAAATGTGCATTCCGAAAGAACGCTGGATGCAGGACAGGCCAGTAGCTCAGTTACATACTGTGCAAGCTCTGGCCAGTGATCCATCCTCAAGACCCAGTAACCCAGAGGATTTTCAGTGGGAAAGGTGTCCAAGTCAGATCTTGCCCCTAGGTATTCCCGCACCATGTAAAACAGATGCTGGCGATGGTTGCTGGAACCGATCATACCTTGGGGCTGCGGACTAAAAAATTGTCTGAACGCATCGGTCAAACAGCCACCTTCTCCACTGCTCCTTCTTTGACTGACCAAAGCCTCAGCAACACGTTGTCCAGAAACAGGAGTTTGTAATCTCCCAGTCTCTGGGAACGCGTTGCACAGGTCTTTCTGCAAGGCCTCCCAAAGATGTTTCATCCTCTGCTCCCTCTGCGACGGCAAGATAAGGTCCGCAACCTTACCCTTGTAACGTGGATCAAGGAGGGTTGCCAGCCAGTATTGTTCCTTCTCCTTGATACCACGAATACGGGGATCCTTCCGCAGGCTTTGCAGGATCAGGGAGGCCATGCAGCATAGGTTTGCTGAGGCATTCGGTCCGGGGTCCTCTGGGTCACTAAGGATGACATGATCAGCAGCCACCTCCTCCCAGCCACGTACAAGTCCATGTGTTTCTTGGGACTGTAAATGATCCCTTTAAGACTGCTGCTGATGCTGAGTGCCAGGCTCCACCTCCATACTGACACAATCCTCTTCCTCCTCCTCATCCTCTTCCTGTGTGATCGGCGGGCACGCAGGAACACTGTCTGGATAAAGGGGGCCTTGAGAGCTAAGGAAGTCCTCTTCTTCCTGCCTCTGTTCTGCCTCAAGTGCCCTGTCCATTATTCCACGCAGCGTGTGCTCCAACAGGTGGACAAGGGGGACAGTGTCACTGATGCATGCACTGTCACTGCTCACCATCCTCGTGGCTTCCTCAAATGGTGACAGGACAGTGCATGCATCCCCGATCATGGCCCACTGGTGTGGGGAAAAAAAACAAGCTCTCCTGACCCTGTCCTGGTGCCATAGTCGCACAGGTACTCATTGATGGCCCTCTGCTGCATGTGCAGCCGCTGCAGCATGGCCAACATTGCATTCCACCTGGTGGGCATGTCACAGATTAGGCGGTTCTTGGGCAGGTTAAATTCCTTTTGGAGGTCTGCCAGAGGAGCACTGGCATTATATGACCGGCGGAAATGCACACAGACTTTCCTAGCCTGCCTCAGGACATCCTGTAAGCCCGAGTACCTGCCCAAGAACCGCTGCAACACCAAGTTAAGGACATGAGCCAAACAGGGCACATGGGTCATTTGGAGGGCAGAGAGGAGGTTGGTGCCATTGTCGTAAACCACCATTCCTGCCTTAAGTTGGCATGGCGTTAACCACCTCTGAACCTGCCCCTGCAGAGCTGACAGAACCTCTGCCCCAGTGTGGCTCCTCTCCCCCAAGCACACCAGCTCAAGCACCGCATAGCATCTTTTGGCCTGCATACTTGAGTAGCCCCTTGAACGCCTACAGAGCACCGCTGGTTCCAAGGACAAAGCACATGAAGAAGCCATGGAGGAAGAAGAAGAGGAGGGGGTGGAGGAGAGAGGTGTGTCAGAATCATTAGTAGTGGCATTTTGGAGGCATGGTGGCGGAACAACCTCCAACAATACTGCACCTTGTCCTGCATCCTTTCCAGCTGCCAGCAAAGTCACCCAATGCGCCGTGAAACTTAGATAACATCCCTGTCCATGCCTGCTGGACCATGAGTCAGCGGTAATATGCACCTTACCGCTGACCGCCCTGTCCAGCGAGGCCAAGACATTGCCTTCCACATGCCGGTAGAGAGCAAGAATCGCCTTCCGTGAGAAAAAGTGGTGTTTGGGTACCTGCCACTGAGGAACCGCACATTCAACAAACTCACGGAAGGGGGCAGAGTCTACCAACTGAAAAGGTAGCAGTTGAAGTGCTAGCAATTTTGCCAAGCTATCATTCAATCACTGGGCATGTGGATGGCTGGGAGCAAACTTCTTTCGGCGGTGCAGCAGCTGGGGCAGGGAAATTTGCCTGGTAAAATCTGACGTCCGTGTACCGAAAGCAGATTGCCCACGAGTACTTGTCTGTGACACACCTAATTCTACACCTTCATTCCTCTCAGTGCAGGTCTCAGAGAGGACTGAAGGTATAGTGAGGTTGGAGATCTCAGCTGATGAGGAGCAAGGAGAGGTCCTCTTTGTTCTTTGGTGTGGGTCTTTTTGATACACTTGCCAACGAACTGCATGGCAGGTCAACATATGTCTGGTCAAGCATGTGGTGCCCAAGTGGGAGATGTTTTGGCCACGCAAGATACGCTTGAGACATATGCTGCAAATAGTAGTGGTGCAATCTGATGCACTCGTCTCAAAAAAGGCCCACAACAAAGAACTTTTGGAATAACGCGCAGAGACAGCAGCGCCCTGCACATATGGAGCTTTGCGGTGTGATGCAGTCAGTGTACTGCCTTTAGGCTGGCCTCTGGAGGGCATCCTGGCTCGTTGGTGATGTGCCTCCTCCTCCTTCTCCTCCTCCTCACTCCTATCAGGCACCCACGTTGAGTCAGTGACCTCATCATCCCCTCCCTCCTCATCACTGGAGCAAACCTGGCAGTATGCTGCAGCTTGGGGAACATGACTGCCAGATTGCTGTCCTTCTTGGGCACCCTCTCTGTCCGTGCTCATGTTACTGCCTTCATCTAGCTCAGCATCATCATCAGAGCCTTCTAAACGCTGGGCATCCTCCTGGAGCATGTACTCAACACTGTGGTCAAACAGTTTGAGGGACTCCTCAGGAGGACATGGTGGGGCTACGGAAGGAGTCACTGATGCCATTGAGCCGAGGGAAGAGGCCACGTTGGCAGCTGCTTTGCCAGACAAAGTAACCTGAGCATGGGTGAGAGAGGATGAGGAGGATGAGGACGGCTTGGTCATCCACTCGACCAAGTCTTTCGCATGTTGCGGCTCAACACATCCAGCTGCTAAAAAAAGGCCAAGCGTGTTCCACGGCCACGTGCTGATGAGGATGCACCGTCTCCAAGACCAGCACTGTTGCCTCTAGAAACAGAGCCTGCTTGCCCTCTTTTATTGGCTTGTGACTGTCTGCCTCTCCTTGTTGGCCTTCCAGACATACTAATGGCCTGCAGTGTAAGATGTAGCTGCACCAAGCTGGGATATATATATATATATATATATATATATATATATATATATATATATATATTGCAGCTAGCAAAATCAACTGCCTGCCTGTAGTATGAGAACACCACCAATCTTCTACAGGTAGCTTTAGATGAACAATGTGCAGAGGTCACACTACACTAACTTGTAGCTTTAGCTGACCACTGTGCAGAGGACACACTACACCAACGTTAAAATAATGTAGCTGCCTGCGGTAGTGATAGGATCAGGATAACCTCACCAACCTTCTAAAGGAAGCTTTAGCTGAACACTGTGAAGAGGACACACTACACTAACGTTAAAATAATGAAGCTGCCTGCGGTAGTGATAGGATCAGGAAAACACCACCAACCTTCTACAGGTAGCTTTAGCTGAACACTGTGCTGAGGTCGCATTACACTAACTTGTAGCTTTAGCTGAACACTGTGAGGAGGACACACTACACTAACTTGTAGCTTTAGCTGAACACTGTGCACAATACACTAACTTGTAGCTTTAGCTGAATACTGTTCAGAGGACGCACTACACTAACTTGTAGCTTTAGCTAAACACTGTTCAGAGGACGCACTACACTAACTTGTAGCTTTAGCTGAACACTGTTCAGATGACGCACTATAATAACTTGTAGCTTTAGCTGAAAACTGTGCAGAGGTCCACTACACTAACTTGTAGCTTTAGCTGAACACTGTGAGGAGGACGCACTACACTAACTTGTAACTTTAGCTGAAAACTGTGCACTACACTAACTTGTAGCTTTAGCTGAACACTGTTCAGAGGACGTACTACACTAACTTGTAGCTTCAGCTGAACACTGTGCACTACACAAACTTGCAGCTTTAGCTGAACACTGTGCAGAGGTCGCACTACACTAACTTGTAGCTTTAGCTGAACACTGTGAGGAGAACGCACTACACCAACTTGTAGCTTTAGCTGAACACTGTGCAGAGGTTGCACTACACTAACTTGTAGCTTTAGCTGAACATTGTGCTCTACAGTAACTTGTAGCTTTAGCTGAACACTGTTCAGAGGACGCACTACACTAACTTGTAGCTTTAGCTGAACACTGTGCAGAGGTCGCACTACACTAACTTATAGCTTTAGCTGAACACTGTGAGGAGGATGCACTACACTAACTAGTAACTTTAGCTGAGCACTGTGCACTACACTAACTTGTAGCTTTAGCTGAACACTGTTCAGAGGACGCACTACACTTACTTGTAACTTTAGCTGAACAATGTGCACTACACTAACTTGTAGCTTTAGCTGAACACTGTTCAGAGGATGCACTACACTAACTTGTAGCTTTAGCTGAACACTGTTCAGAGGACACACTACACTAACTTGTAGCTTTAGCTGAACACTGTGCAGAGGTCACATTACACTAACTTGTAGATTTAGCTGAACACTGTGAGGAGGACTAACTACACTAACTTGTAGCTTTAGCTGAACACTGTTCAGAGGATGCACTACACTAACTTGTAGCTTTAGCTGAACACTGTGCACTACACTAACTTGTAGCTTTAGCTGAACACTGTTCAGAGGACGCACTACACTAACTTGTAGCTATAGCTGAACTGTTTGCGGAGGACGCACTACACTAACTTGTAATTTTAGCTGTACACTGTGCACTACACTAACTTGTAGCTTTAGCTGAACACTGTTCACAGGACGCACTACACTAACTTTTAGCTTTAGCTGAACACTGTTCACAGGACGCACTACACTAACTTGTAGCTTTAGCTGAACACTGTGAGGAGGACGCACTACACTAACATGTAACTTTAGCTGAAAACTGTGCACTACACTAACTTGTAGCTTTAGCTGAACACTGTTCAGAGGATGCACTACACTAACGTGTAGCTTTAGCTGAACACTGTTCAGAGGACACACTACACTAACTTGTAGCTTTAGCTGAACACTGTGCAGAGGTCACATTACACTAACTTGTAGATTTAGCTGAACACTGTGAGGAGGACAAACTACACTAACTTGTAGCTTTAGCTGAACACTGTTCAGAGGATGCACTACACTAACTTGTAGCTTTAGCTGAACACTGTGCACTACACTAACTTGTAGCTTTAGCTGAACACTGTTCAGAGGACGCACTACACTAACTTGTAGCTTTAGCTGAACTCTGTGAGGAGGACGCACTACACTAACTTGTAATTTTAGCTGTACACTGTGCACTACACTAACTTGTCGCTTTAGCTGAACACTGTTCACAGGACGCACTACACTAACTTTTAGCTTTAGCTGAACACTGTTCACAGGACGCACTACACTAACTTGTAGCTTTAGCTGAACACTGTGAGGAGGACGCACTACACTAACATGTAACTTTAGCTGAAAACTGTGCACTACACTAACTTGTAGCTTTAGCTGAACACTGTTCAGAGGATGTACTACACGAACTTGTAGCTTTAGCTGAACACTGTGCAGAGGTCGCACTACACTAACTTATAGCTTTAGCTGAACACTGTGAGGAGGATGCACTACACTAACTTGTAACTTTAGCTGAGCACTGTGCACTACACTAACTTGTAGCTTTAGCTGAACACTGTTCAGAGGATGCACTACACTAACTTGTAGCTTTAGCTGAACACTGTTCAGAGGACGCACTACACTTACTTGTAACTTTAGCTGAACATTGTGCACTACACTAACTTGTACCTTTAGCTGAACACTGTTCAGAGGATGCACTACACTAACTTGTAGCTTTATCTGAACACTGTGAGGAGGACGTGCTACACTAACTTGTAGGTTTAGCTGAACACTGTTCAGAGGACACACTACACTAACTTGTAGCTTTAGCTGAACACTGTGAGGAGGACGCACTACACTAACTTGTAACTTTAGCTGAAAACTGTGCACTACACTAACTTGTAGCTTTAGCTGAACACTGTTCAGAGGACGTACTACACTAACTTATAGCTTCAGCTGAACACTGTGCACTACACTAACTTGTAGCTTTAGCTGAACACTGTGCAGAGGTCGCACTACACTAACTTGTAGCTTTAGCTAAACACTGTGAGGAGAACGCACTACACCAACTTGTAGCTTTAGCTGAACACTGTGCAGAGGTTGCACTACACTAACTTGTAGCTTTAGCTGAACACTGTGCTCTACAGTAACTTGTAGCTTTAGCTGAACACTGTTCAGAGGACGCACTACACTAACTTGTAGCTTTAGCTGAACACTGTGCAGAGGTCGCACTACACTAACTTATAGCTTTAGCTGAACACTGTGAGGAGGATGCACTACATTAACTTGTAACTTTAGCTGAGCACTGTGCACTACACTAACTTGTAGCTTTAGCTGAACACTGTTCAGAGGATGCACTACACTAACTTGTAGCTTTAGCTGAACACTGTTCAGAGGACGCACTACACTTACTTGTAACTTTAGCTGAACAATGTGCACTACATTAACTTGTAGCTTTAGCTGAACACTGTTCAGAGGATGCACTACACTAACTTGTAGCTTTAGCTGAACACTGTTCAGAGGACACACTACACTAACTTGTAGCTTTAGCTGAACACTGTGCAGAGGTCACATTACACTAACTTGTAGATTTAGCTGAACACTGTGAGGAGGACAAACTACACTAACTTGTAGCTTTAGCTGAACACTGTTCAGAGGATGCACTACACTAACTTGTACTTTAGCTGAACACTGTGCACTACACTAACTTGTAGCTTTAGCTGAACACTGTTCAGAGGACGCACTACACTAACTTGTAGCTTTAGCTGAACTCTGTGAGGAGGACGCACTACACTAACTTGTAATTTTAGCTTTACACTGTGCACTACACTAACTTGTAGCTTTAGCTGAACACTGTTCACAGGACGCACTACACTAACTTTTAGCTTTAGCTGAACACTGTTCATAGGAAGCACTACACTAACTTGTAGCTTTAGCTGAACACTGTGAGGAGGACGCACTACACTAACTTGTAACTTTAGCTGAACACTGTGCACTACACTAACTTGTAGCTTTAGCTGAACACTGTTCAGAGGACGCACTACACTAACTTGTTGCTTTAGCTGAACTCTGTGAGGAGGACGCACTACACTAACTTGTATTTTTAGCTGTACACTGTGCATTACACTAACTTGTAGCTTTAGCTGAACACTGTTCACAGGATGCACTACACTAACTTTTAGCTTTAGCTGAACACTGTTCACAGGACGCACTACACTAACTTGTAGCTTTAGCTGAACACTGTGAGGAGGACGCACTACACTAACTTGTAACTTTAGCTGAAAACTGTGCACTACACTAACTTGTAGCTTTAGCTGAACACTGTTCAGAGGATGTACTACACTAACTTGTAGCTTTAGCTGAACACTGTGCAGAGGTCGCACTACACTAACTTGTAGCTTTAGCTGAACACTGTTCAGAGGACGTACTACACTAACTTGTAGCTTCAGCTGAACACTGTGCACTACACTAACTTGTAGCTTTAGCTGAACACTGTGCAGAGGTTGCACTACACTAACTTGTAGCTTTAGCTGAACACTGTGAGGAGAACGCACTACACCAACTTGTAGCTTTATCTGAACACTGTGCAGAGGTTGCACTACACTAACTTGTAGCTTTAGCTGAACACTGTGCTCTACAGTAACTTGAAGCTTTAGCTGAACACTGTTCAGAGGACGCACTACACTAACTTGTAGCTTTAGCTGAACACTGTGCAGAGGTCGCACTACACTAACTTATAGCTTTAGCTGAACACTGTGAGGAGGATGCACTACACTAACTTGTAACTTTAGCTGAACAATGTGCACTACACTAACTTGTAGCTTTAGCTGAATACTGTTCAGAGGATGCACTACACTAACTTGTAGCTTTAGCTGAACACTGTGAGGAGGACATGCTACACTAACTTGTAGGTTTAGCTGACCACTGTTCAGAGGACACACTACACTAACTTGTAGCTTTAGCTGAACACAGTGAGGAGGACGCACTACACTAACTTGTAACTTTAGCTGAAAACTGTGCAGTACACTAACTTGTAGCTTTAGCTGAACACTGTTCAGAGGTGGTACTACACTAACTTGTAGCTTCAGTTGAACACTGTGCACTACACTGAATGTAGCTTTAGCTGAACACTGTGCAGAGGTCGCACTACACTAACTTGTAGCTTTAGCTGAACACTGTGAGGAGAACGCACTACACCAACTTGTAGCTTTAGCTGAACACTGTGCAGAGGTTGCACTACACTAACTTGTAGCTTTAGCTGAACACTGTGCTCTACAGTAACTTGTAGCTTTAGCTGAACACTGTTCAGAGGACGCACTACACTAACTTGTAGCTTTAGCTGAACACTGTGAGGAGGATGCACTACACTAACTTGTAACTTTAGCTGAGCACTGTGCACTAGGGATGAGCCGAACACCCCCCTGTTCGGTTCGCACCAGAACATGCGAACAGGAAAAAAGTTTGTTCGAACACGCGAACATCGTTAAAGTCTATGGGACACGAACATGAATAATCAAAAGTGCTAATTTTAAAGGCTAATATGCAAGTTATTGTCATAAAAAGTGTTTGGGGACCTGGGTCCTGCCCCAGGGGACATGGATCAATGCAAAAAAAAGTTTTAAAAACGGCCGTTTTTTCAGGAGCAGTGATTTTAATAATGCTTAAAGTCAAACAATAAAAGTGTAATATCCCTTTAAATTTCGTACCTGGGGGGTGTCTATAGTATGCCTGTAAAGGGGCACATGTTTCCTGTGTTTAGAACAGTCTGACAGCAAAATGACATTTTGAAGGAAAAAACTCATTTAAAACTACCCGCGGCTATTGCATTGCCGACAATACACATAGAAGTTCATTGATAAAAACGGCATGGGAATTCCCCAAAGGGGAACCCCCGAACCAAAATTAAAAAAAAAAAATGACGTGGGAGTCCCCCTAAATTCCATACCAGGCCCTTCAGGTCTGGTATGGATATTAAGGGGAACCCCGGCCAAAATTAAAAAAAAAAAAAATGACGTGGGGGTCCCCCTAAATTCCATACCAGGCCCTTCAGGTCTGGTATGGATATTAAGGGGAACCCCGGCCAAAATTTAAAAAAAAAATGACGTGGGGTTCCCCCTAAATTCCATACCAGACAGGTCTGGTATGGATTTTAAGGGGAACTCCGCGCCAAAAAAAAACAAAAAAACGGCGTGGGGTCCCCCCAAAAATCCATACCAGACCCTTATCCGAGCACGCAACCTGGCAGGCCGCAGGAAAAGAGGGGGGGACGAGAGTGCGGCCCCCCCTCCTGAACCGTACCAGGCCACATGCCCTCAACATTGGGAGGGTGCTTTGGGGTAGCCCCCCAAAACACCTTGTCCCCATGTTGATGAGGACAAGGGCCTCATCCCCACAACCCTGGCCGGTGGTTGTGGGGGTCTGCGGGCGGGGGCTTATCGGAATCTGGAAGCCCCCTTTAACAAGGGGACCCCCAGATCCCGGCCCCCCCCTGTGTGAAATGGTAAGGGGGTACAAAAGTACCCCTACCATTTCACTAAAAAACTGTCAAAAATGTTAAAAATGACAAGAGACAGTTTTTGACAATTCCTTAACTTAAATACTTCTTTCTTCTATCTTCCTTCATCTTCTGGTTCTTCTGGTTCTTCTGGCTCTTCTGGTTCTTCCTCCGGCGTTCTCGTCCAGCATCTCCTCCGCAGCGTCTTCTATCTTCTTCTCCTCGGGCCGCTCCGCACCCATGGCATGGGGGGAGGCTCCAGCTCTTCTCTTCTTCTTCATCTTCTTCTCTTCTTCTCTTCTTCATTTTCTTCTCCGGGCCGCTCCACATCCATGCTGGCATGAAGGGAGGCTCCCGCTGTGTGACGGCGCTCCTCGTCTGACAGTTCTTAAATAACGGGGGGCGGGGCCACCCGGTGACCCCGCCCCCCTCTGACGCACGGGACATGACGGGACTTCCCTGTGGCATTCCCCGTGAAGTCACAGAGAAGTCCCGTCAAGTCACCGTGCGTCAGAGGGGAGCGGGGTCACCGGGTGTCCCCGCCCCCCGTTATTTAAGAACTGTCAGACGAGGAGCGCCGTCACACAGCGGTAGCCTCCCGCCATGCTAGCATGTGTGAGGAGCGGCCCGGAGAAGAAAATGAAGAAGAGAAGAAAAGAAGAAGAGAAGAAGATGAAGAAGAAGAGAAGAGCGGGAGTCTCCCCCCATGCCATGGGTGCGGAGCGGCCTGAGGAGAAGAAGATAGAAGACGCCGCGGAGGAGATGCTGGACGAGAATGCCGGAGGAAGAACCAGAAGAGCCAGAAGAACCAGAAGAACCAGAAGATGAAGGAAGATAGAAGAAAGAAGAAGTATTTAAATAAAGGAATTGTCAAAAACTGTCTCTTGTCATTTTTAACATTTTTGACAGTTTTTTAGTGAAATGGTAGGGGTACTTTTGTACCCCCTTACCATTTCACACAGGGGGGGCCGGGATCTGGGGGTCCCCTTGTTAAAGGGGGCTTCCAGATTCCGATAAGCCCCCCGCCCACAGACCCCCACAACCACCGGCCAGGGTTGTGGGGATGAGGCCCTTGTCCTCATCAACATGGGGACAAGGTGTTTTGGGGGGCTACCCCAAAGCACCCTCCCAATGTTGAGGGCATGTGGCCTGGTAGGGTTCAGGAGGGGGGGGCCGCACTCTCGTCCCCCCCTCTTTTCCTGCGGCCTGCCAGGTTGCGTGCTCGGATAGGGGTCTGGTATGGATTTTTGGGGGAACCCCACGTCATTTTTTTTTTTTTAATTTTGGCCGGGGTTCCCCTTAATATCCATACCAGACCTGAAGGGTCTGGTATGGAATTTAGGGGGACTCCCACGTCATTTTTTTTTTTTTTTATTTTGGTTCGGGGTTCCCCTTTGGGGAATTCCCATGCCGTTTTTATCAATGAACTTCTATGTGTATTGTCGGCAATGCAATAGCCGCGGGTAGTTTTAAATGAATTTTTTCCTTCAAAATGTAATTTTGCTGTCAGACTGTTCTAAACACAGGAAACATGCGCCCCTTTACAGGCATACTATAGACACCCCCCAGGTACGAAATTTAAAGGGATATTACACTTTTATTGTTTGACTTTAAGCATTATTAAAATCACTGCTCCAGAAAAAACGGCCGTTTTTAAAACTTTTTTTTTGCATTGATCCATGTCCCCTGGGGAAGGACCTGGGTCCCCAAACACTTTTTATGACAATAACTTGCATATTAGCCTTTAAAATTAGCACTTTTGATTTCTCCCATAGACTTTTAAAGGGTGTTCCGCGGCATTCGAATTTGCTGCGAACACCCCAAATTGTTCGCTGTTCGGCGAACTTGCGAACAGCCAATGTTCGAGTCGAACATGAGTTCGACTCGAACTCGAAGCTCATCCCTACTGTGCACTACACTAACTTGTAGCTTTAGCTGAACACTGTTCAGAGGATGCACTACACTTACTTGTAACTTTAGCTGAACAATATGCACTACACTAACTTGTAGCTTTAGCTGAACACTGTTCAGAGGATGCACTACACTAACTTGTAGCTTTAGCTGAACACTGTTCAGAGGACACACTACACTAACTTGTAGCTTTAGCTGAACACTGTGCAGAGGTCACATTACACTAACTTGTAGATTTAGCATAACACTGTGAGGAGGACAAACTACACTAACTTGTAGCTTTAGCTGAACACTGTTCAGAGGATGCACTACACTAACTTGTAGCTTTAGCTGAACACTGTGCACTACACTAACTTGTAGCTTTAGCTGAACACTGTTCAGAGGACGCACTACACTAACTTGTAGCTTTAGCTGAACTCTGTGAGGAGGACGCACTACACTAACTTGTAATTTTAGCTGTACACTGTGCACTACACTAACTTGTAGCTTTAGCTGAACACTGTTCACAGGACGCACTACACTAACTTTTAGCTTTAGCTGAACACTGTTCACAGAACGCACTACACTAACTTGTAGCTTTAGCTGAACACTGTGAGGAGGACGCACTACACTAACTTGTAACTTTAGCTGAAAACTGTGCACTACACTAACTTGTAGCTTTAGCTGAACACTGTTCAGAGGATGTACTACACTAACTTGTAGCTTTAGCTGAACACTGTGCAGAGGTCACACTACACTAACTTGTAGCTTTAGCTGAACACTTTGAGGAGGATGTACTACACTAACTTGCAGCTTTAGCTGAACACTGTGCAGAGGTCGCACTACACTAACTTGTAGCTTTAGCTGAACACTGTGAGGAGGACGCACTACACTAACTTGTAGCTTTAACTGAACACTGTGCACTACACTAACTTGTAGCTTTAGCTGAACACTGTTCAGAGGACACACTACACTAACTTGTAGCTTTACCTGAACACTCAACAGAGGTCGCACTACACTAACTTGTAGCTTTAGCTTAGCAATGTGAGGAGGACACACTACACAAACTTGTAGCTTTAGCTGAACACTGTGCACTACACTAACTTGTTGCTTTAGCTGAACACTGTTCAGAGGATGCACTACACTTACTTGTAACTTTAGCTGAACAATGTGCACTACACTAACTTGTAGCTTTAGCTGAACACTGTTCAGAGGATGCACTACACTAACTTGTAGCTTTAGCTGAACACTGTTCAGAGGACACACTACACTAACTTGTAGCTTTAGCTGAACACTGTGCAGAGGTCACATTACACTAACCAGTAGATTTAGCTGAACACTGTGAGGAGGACAAACTACACTAACTTGTAGCTTTAGCTGAACACTGTTCAGAGGATGCACTACACTAACTTGTAGCTTTAGCTGAACACTGTGTACTACACTAACTTGTAGCTTTAGCTGAACACTGTTCAGAGGACGCACTACACTAACTTGTAGCTTTAGCTGAACTCTGTGAGGAGGACGCACTACACTAACTTGTAATTTTAGCTGTACACTGTGCACTACACTAACTTGTAGCTTTAGCTGAACACTGTTCAGAGGATGCACTACACTAACTTGTAGCTTTAGCTGAACACTGTGAGGAGGACATGCTACACTAACTTGTAGGTTTAGCTGACCACTGTTCAGAGGACACACTACACTAACTTGTAGCTTTAGCTGAACACAGTGAGGAGGACGCACTACACTAACTTGTTACTTTAGCTGAAAACTGTGCGCTACACTAACTTGTAGCTTTAGCTGAACACTGTGCAGAGGTCGCACTACACTAACTTGTAGCTTTAGCTGAACACTGTGAGGAGAACGCACTACACCAACTTGTAGCTTTAGCTGAACACTGTGCAGAGGTTGCACTACACTAACTTGTAGCTTTAGCTGAACACTGTGCTCTACAGTAACTTGTAGCTTTAGCTGAACACTGTTCAGAGGACGCACTACACTAACTTGTAGCTTTAGCTGAACACTGTGCAGAGGTCGCACTACACTAACTTATAGCTTTTGCTGAACACTGTGAGGAGGATGCACTACACTAACTTGTAACTTTAGCTGAGCACTGTGCACTACACTAACTTGTAGCTTTAGCTGAACACTGTTCAGAGGATGCATTACACTAACTTGTTGCTTTAGCTGAACACTGTTCAGAGGATGCACTACACTTACTTGTAACTTTTTTTTTTTTTTTATCTTGCTTTTTTTTGCCACATCAGACAACCTTTTCAGGGGTCTTAAATCAACTCTACAGTTCATTTTCATTTAAAATCAACCCCATCAGAGTCACATCATCGTGGCCTTTGCTATATCAAAAAAAAAAAAGTACAAAAAGGGGGCACAAGGATAGTATAAACATAGTATAACAATATTATTTCGTATCACGCCCGTTAATATACTTAACCCCGTCTCTATTCCTAGATTAACTCCCATTTCCTTTTACTCCCATTTCCTTTTACTTCTATTTCCCCCCCATCCCCTCCTACCCCCTCCCCGGGTCCCCCCCACCCCACCTCTCCAAGGTCTATTTTCCTAGTCTAGGGCTTTGAATTCTTTGGCATAGCTCCATGTTTTTTAAAATTTTTTCCATCGGTCCCACCTACCCATGTTTCCACTTCCTGTTTCCCCGAGCAAACTCCCCAAGGTCTCCATATTGCAAGTCTCCTCTACAGCATCGAACCACTCCCAAATCTCTGGGGACTCTCTCCTCTGCCAATTCCTCGGTATCGTTCTTTTTGCAGCATTCAGTAACTGCGGTACCAGTGACTGTTTGTATGTTTTTGAGTCTCTTGTCCCCCCATGGAACAGGACCTCCCAAGGGTCTTCTACCACCTCTATTCCCGTGATTTTTTTAATTAATTCTAGTATTTTACTCCAGAAGTTTTTAATTTTGGGGCAGTTCCACCACATGTGACCCATTGTACCTACTTCTTGGCAGCCTCTCCAACAATTGGCTGACCCTTTCTGGTATTTACTAGTTATCTCTGGAGTGAGGTAGCTTCTGCTAATGCATTTGTAGTTCATTTCTACCGTTCGGGTGTCCATTGCTGAATGAGCGATCATTTTCAAGATTCTCTTAATTGTAACTAAATCCTTCTTAGTGCCCAAATCTCTTTCCCATTTGGCTATAAATGACGGTATTTCCAATTTTTCTGAGGTCATCAAAATTTTATATATTTGAGATATTGTATTTTTTGGGACCTCTTTATCACACAACCTCTCAAGGTCTGTCAATTGATCCCCCGACCTAATCGGGTGCGGTAGCGTATTGATAAAATGACTTAATTGGAGATAACGCCATCTCTCTAATCCCCGTGGTTCCCTTCCGTGTATAAGTTGTTGGAGTGGTATAATTTTCCCTTCGTTCATTATTTCTCTTAGTTGTGATTTCCCCCAAAGTGCTTCTTTTCCCCTAATATTCTCCATCCCTGGTGCAAAAAAGTTGTTATCTATTAGTGTGATCAATGGTGAATTGTAATTCCCATTAATTTTCTTATATACCCCATCCCATATTCTAAAGACATTTCGTGTTATGACATGTGTACTGTTATCTAACAATCTAAAGTGTGGGGGATTCCATATAATAGTGCCTAGTTGTGCAATACTAATATTTTCCTCTATTTTCACCCATTTTTTTAACTTTTCCTTCCTCGTCCATTCTATCACCCTTGATAGTACTACAGCTTTATAATACATCTGCACATCGGGTACTGCCAGGCCGTCATCTGTTTTCCTTTGTTTCAATATCTGAAAGGAGACTCTTGGGTTTTTGTTTCCCCAAATAAAGGTCATAATTATTTTTTTTAATTTTCTCAGGTAATATTGGGGTAGTGGAACTGGTAGCATCTGGAAGTAGTATATAATTTTGGGTAAAAGAACCATTTTGATGACATTAATACGTCCGATCCATGACAGGGCCTTGCCGGAGAGTCTCTTACAGTCTAATCTGACGGCATCGAGTAGCGGGATATAATTACTTGTGAATATCTTTTGGAATGTGTTAGTTAGCTTGATACCCAGATATTTTAATTCCTTAGTCCATTTAAAACTAAATTCTTTTTTCAAAGTCGCTTCCTCTGTCTTACTTATATTTATATTTAATACTTCCGATTTGTTCATATTTATTTGGAAGTTAGATACCTCTCCATACTTCCTCACTGCTTTTACTAGTTTGGGCATAGTAGAGATCGGGTCCGTTACATAAAACAACACGTCGTCCGCAAACGCTGCGACTTTGTGTTCTTCCTCTCCTACCTTCACACCTCTAATATCGGGGTCTCTTCGTATTGTCGCCAAGAGGGGTTCCATAGCTAGGACGAAAAGCAGCGGGGACAGGGGACACCCCTGTCTCGTGCCATTTTCCATCTCGAATGGCTGAGATATTAACCCATTGATTTTTACAATGGCAGTTGGATGGTGGTACAGAGTTTTAATCCTCCGGATCATTTTAGGACCCAGCCCCATAGTCTCCAAGGTCTGGAACATGAACCCCCAGTCTACCCTGTCAAATGCCTTTTCGGCATCGATTGACAGAAGCAGTCCTGGGGGCCCACCCTCCTTCATTTTTCCCAATAGGAGAAGAGTCCTGACCCCGTTATCCCTCCCCTCTCTATTGGGAACAAATCCTACTTGGTCTGGGTTAACCAATGAATTCATAAATTCCTTTAATCTCTCTGCCAATACTTTTGCATAAAGCTTTGTGTCATTATTCAGCAAAGAGATTGGGCGATAACTCGAGCATAGTGATTTCTCTTTACCTTCTTTCAATATAATTGTAATAGAAGCTTTTAGTGCCTCCCTACTCATCTCGAAGCTGTCCCCCAGACCATTCATGTAGCTACATAGCCTAGGTACCAATGTTTCTTTAAATGTTTTATAATAAAGTATTGTCAGGCCGTCCGGGCCAGGGCTTTTCCCGGATGCCGTTGCTGCTAAAGCTTTCCTGATTTCTTCTTCTGAGAATGGTCTTTCTAATATTTCTCTGCCTTCTTCTGAAATCTTGGGTAGCTCTGCTTTTTTTAGATAGTTGTTATATCTTAATCTCCTATTTTTTAAAGAGGTGTCTTGCCTGGGGACTGAATATAGGTCTTTATAGTAGTTCTTAAAGATCGCCGCTATACTTGTAGTTGAATATTCCATATGGCCTTCTTTGGTCTGAATTTTTTCTATAAAGTTCCTGGCTTTCTTCTTTTGTACTATTTTTGCTAACTGTTTGCTGGGTTTATTACCCCATCTAAATCTCTCCCAGG
The DNA here is from genome assembly GCF_042186555.1 of Aquarana catesbeiana. Classification (NCBI taxonomy): domain Eukaryota; kingdom Metazoa; phylum Chordata; class Amphibia; order Anura; family Ranidae; genus Aquarana; species Aquarana catesbeiana. The sequence continues at coordinate 737,629,249 of NC_133325.1, read as the reverse complement.
CTATCTTATTAAATGTTGCTCTTGACTCCTGCTCCATCGCGGTTTTCAGCTCCGATCTTTTAATAACCATCTGCTGATGTATCTCTTGGGGGAGCTGGCACGCTTGTTTTTTATGTTTTTGTTCTAATCCTGCCAGGTCGGCCCTTAGTTTTTGAATTTTGGCCCGTCTATCTTTCTTCTTCCTTGCTCCCATTTCCACCAAGACCCCCCTGATATAGGCTTTATGAGCCTCCCAAAGCGTAGCTCCCGACACTTCCCCCGTGTCATTTACCTCAAAATAGTTTTCTAATTCTTTTCTAATTCTATTGACACCCTCCTCCTCCTTTATCAACTCCTCATTTAGCCTCCACTGCCCCCTATCGGCCTGACCCCTACCAGTTGCTATTTCCATGGTCATAGGTGCGTGATCTGAGTAAGTTATATTTCCAATCTTGGACTCTACTATCTTATTGATCGCCCGATGTTCGACTAGACCCCAGTCGATCCGGGAGTAAGACCTGTGTACAGGGGAGAAAAACGTATAGTCTCTTTTGGTTAGATGTTGAACTCTCCAGATATCCACCAATTGGTAGGTGGAGAGTTTTTGCTTTAACTCTTTCAAGTGAGCGCAGTTTCTCCCCTGTGTTCGGGCCGTACTGTCTAGATCTGGGTTAAGACAAAAATTAAAATCCCCCATTAATATTAGATGTCCTCTCATGAACTTCATTATTTTCCCCAATATATTAGCTAAGTACTTCGTCGGATTCTTGTTTGGAGCATAAATGTTGACTAATGTATATTCTACTTCATTTAGTCTACCTCTGAGGCACAGGTATCTACCTTCTGGGTCCACTAATCTTTCCTCCAGCGCAAACCTTGTTTTCTTTGCAAAGCCAATGGCCACTCCCCGTGCCCTATTAGAGATGGTATCTCCTTGGTACCAGACTGGGTATTCATTTGAGAACAATCTAAGTCTCGATTGGAGTGTTATATGTGTCTCTTGCAAGAACACCACATCTGGGCCCAATAATTTTAACTCGTTGAAGATATCCCATCTTTTCTTGGGGGTGTTTAGGCCCTTGACATTGTATGTTATAAATTTTATTGTGGCCATGACCCTTTTTCCATTCTCCTAAATTCTCCCTTTACCTTAGACCTTGGAGAGTTTTCCCTCTTTCTTAATATTGAGGTTGGACGGGACCCCCTTCCTCTACTGCCCCTCCCTCTCCCCCCCTCCCCCCCACCACCTTCCCATTGCCCCCACCACCTCCTCCATCACCCCCACCACCTCTCCCCCCTCTCCCACCCTCCCCCCCATTGGTCCTCTCAGGACCCTTAGACCAGTGAGGGTCACTTGTATTGTGTCCCACCTTTGGTCTCCTTCTCTAAAGGTGGAGCTCTAGGTGTGTCATCCCTCCAGTCCGTGCTACCTTAGTGACCGGACACACTAGGTTTCTACTGACGGGGCTTCCTCACCAATGTTGTGGATTAATTTTGGTCCTAACCCGCCTACTCCCCCCCCCGCTCCCTCTCCCCATAGATCCCCACCCCCGCTTGTCCCCTCACATCTGGCCTATGCTCAACTCAATCCAACGTTCATTAGACCAGTCCAGCATCTGGGGCACCTGTAAGCCCAATTTCTCACAGAATTCCTCCAATTCTCCCGGGAATCTTAGTCTTGCAGATCTCCCGTCTTTGCTACCCACCAGGCATGCTGGGAATCCCCATGTGTATTTTACATTTTGGTTTATCATTTGCTCTAGCAGGTAATAATTCCTCTCTTGAATGATCAGGAGTCTGATCTTCCCTCTCGTTTAGTCCCTTTTTCTTTTTGTCTACCATATTTGATTTTTGGGTTTCTTGATGGGCGCTTCCCGGGCTCCCCCCCTTGACCATATATTGCTTAATTGTACTTCCAGCAGCGTTCCCTGGTAAATTATCTTTTGGGGTTTTCGGTGGTCCCCCCTTCCCGGTTTTAGATGCGTTCTGACTCATACTATTTTCCTGCTGAACTATCTCAGATTGATTTTAATCTGTGTGTCCAACACTCTCAAGAAATAGTCCCGGGTACAACTCTCTCCCGCTAGTTAACCAATCAATCTGAGGTTGTCAGTGTAGATACCAATATGGCAGTCGTAAACTATTAGCGACTTGAATGAGACTCTATGGTGCTGAGTTTAGCCCTGTGTCGCAGTGTCTGGTAAACGTATTTCCAGGCTATTTTCTGGTATACCAGTATTTTGACACAAGGAACTCACAACGGTAGCTTATGAGTGTGTTAGACATAGTCAACCTAGCCTGGGCCTAGCTTCCAATGCTGTAGGGGTGGACATCGTATATGGGTACAGTGCTGCGATTCCACAAAGCGACTTAGTTGTAGCTTTGATTATATCCGAAGCACTTTTATATTTCAGCAATATATGATGTCTCAAGCTTCACCCATAGTAAACCAGTACTCAATGGTTAACGAACTTTAAATCATATTTCTTTATCACTGGCCAAGTTTGTGCTGTATAGTATATACGGCAGAGGTACCCACCACCCCTTCACTACATACACATATACCCCTAAGCCACAGGGTGAGCATACAGGCATAGGGCATGTATTAGTATCATAGGCTTGTTTATTATATCCCCGCCTTCCCTCCAATGTCAGTGCGGATACCGTGATGAAGGTACTCAATTGCAGCTTTGATCGTATCTATAGGCTTTGTATTTCAGCAAGATATAATGCCCCTAGTTTCCTCCGTGATGTATCAGTGTTCAAACAAGCTTAAACAACATTTCCTTGCATTTGGCAAATCTCATGCTTCAAAAAATATACAGTGGAGAGACCCACCACTCCTCCACTGTCTCACCTAGTTTAATAAGGACAGCAGGAGTTACCATACACAAGTTGATCAGCACATTTCCTAGCTTCACAATCTACAGTCTTACTTCTCCTGGCGTGCTCCTTATAGGCTTTACACTCTTACCTTGGAGATGGGTATTTTTAGTGAGTCTCTTACCACCATTACTTGTACTTCTACTTTCTACTTTCTGTTTCAAGCTATTTGATACTTCCCCCAGCTGGAGTCAGATGGATTTAGCTGTCAGGTTTGCTTGCCACTATCAGGGCTCTGGATCTTCCAGCATATATCTTCCACTTCAGCGTTCAGTCCCGGTCCTGTCTCACATGCTGCCAGCACTCAGTGCGGGGGGGGAGGGAGGAGCTCCGGTCTGTTAATCGAGGCCGTCACCACAGCTGTTTCTCTCTGTCCTCCTGTCTTCCGTGCACAGATCTAAATCATCTCCTGGGACACGGGTCGCTGCACGGTTCTCTCAGCAGGATGGCTCTCCATATCCTCTCCATTGCCCCTGTTTGCTCGTCCTGATATGAGAGAGAGCCGGCCAGCACGCCAGCAGGACGACACACCTCCCACTCCTCCCTTCCCTACGGACGTCTCACGTCATCTCCCCCCCCACTTACTTGTAACTTTAGCTGAACAATGTGCACTACACTAACTTGTAGCTTTAGCTGAACACTGTTCAGAGGATGCACTACACTAACTTGTAGCTTTAGCTGAACACTGTTCAGAGGACACACTACACTAACTTGTAGCTTTAGCTGAACACTGTGCAGAGGTCACATTACACTAACTTGTAGATTTAGCTGAACACTGTGAGGAGGACAAACTACACTAACTTGTAGCTTTAGCTGAACACTGTTCAGAGGATGCACTACACTAACTTGTAGCTTTAGCTGAACACTGTGCACTACACTAACTTGTAGCTTTAGCTGAACACTGTTCAGAGGACGCACTACACTAACTTGTAGCTTTAGCTGAACTCTGTGAGGAGGACGCACTACACTAACTTGTAATTTTAGCTGTACACTGTGCACTACACTAACTTGTAGCTTTAGCTGAACACTGTTCACAGGACGCACTACACTAACTTTTAGCTTTAGCTGAACACTGTTCACAGGACGCACTACACTAACTTGTAGCTTTAGCTGAACACTGTGAGGAGGACGCACTACACTAACTTGTAACTTTAGCTGAAAACTGTGCACTACACTAACTTGTAGCTTTAGCTGAACACTGTTCAGAGGATGTACTACACTAACTTGTAGCTTTAGCTGAACACTGTGCAGAGGTCGCACTACACTAACTTGTAGCTTTAGCTGAACACTTTGAGGAGGACGTACTACACTAACTTGCAGCTTTAGCTGAACACTGTGCAGAGGTCGCACTACACTAACTTGTAGCTTTAGCTGAACACTGTGAGGAGGACGCACTACACTAACTTGTAGCTTTAGCTGAACACTGTGCACTACACTAACTTGTAGCTTTAGCTGAACACTGTTCAGAGGACACACTACACTAACTTGTAGCTTTACCTGAACACTCAACAGAGGTCGCACTACACTAACTTGTAGCTTTAGCTTAGCAATGTGAGGAGGACACACTACACAAACTTGTAGCTTTAGCTGAACACTGTGCACTACACTAACTTGTTGCTTTAGCTGAACACTGTTCAGAGGATGCACTACACTTACTTGTAACTTTAGCTGAACAATGTGCACTACACTAACTTGTAGCTTTAGCTGAACACTGTTCAGAGGATGCACTACACTAACTAATAGCTTTAGCTGAACACTGTTCAGAGGACACACTACACTAACTTGTAGCTTTAGCTGAACACTGTGCAGAGGTCACATTACACTAACCTGTAGATTTAGCTGAACACTGTGAGGAGGACAAACTACACTAACTTGTAGCTTTAGCTGAACACTGTTCGGAGGATGCACTACACTAACTTGTAGCTTTAGCTGAACACTGTGCACTACACTAACTTGTAGCTTTAGCTGAACACTGTTCAGAGGACGCACTACACTAACTTGTAGCTTTAGCTGAACTCTGTGAGGAGGACGCACTACACTAACTTGTAATTTTAGCTGTACACTGTGCACTACACTAACATGTAGCTTTAGCTGAACACTGTTCACAGGACGCACTACACTAACTTTTAGCTTTAGCTGAACACTGTTCACAGGACGCACTACACTAACTTGTAGCTTTAGCTGAACACTGTGAGAAGGACGCACTACACTAACTTGTAACTTTAGCTGAAAACTGTGCACTACACTAACTTGTAGCTTTAGCTGAACACTGTTCAGAGGATGTACTACACTAACTTGTAGCTTTAGCTGAACACTGTGCAGAGGTCGCACTACACTAACTTGTAGCTTTAGCTGAACACTTTGAGGAGGACGTACTACACTAACTTGCAGCTTTAGCTGAACACTGTGCAGAGGTCGCACTGCACTAACTTGTAGCTTTAGCTGAACACTGTGAGGAGGACGCACTACACTAACTTGTAGCTTTAGCTGAACACTGTGCACTAAACTAACTTGTAGCTTTAGCTGAACACTGTTCAGAGGACACACTACACTAACTTGTAGCTTTACCTGAACACTCAACAGAGGTCACACTAAACTAACTTGTAGCTTTAGCTTAGCAATGTTAGGAGGACACACTACACAAACTTGTAGCTTTAGCTGAACACTGTGCACTACACTAACTTGTAGCTTTAGCTGAACACTGTTTAGAGGATGCACTACACTAACTTGTAGCTTTAGCTGAACTCTGTGCAGAGGTCACACTACACTAACTTGTAGCTTTAGCTGAACTCTGTGCAGAGGTCGCACTACACTAACTTGTAGCTTTAGCTGAACACTGTGCAGAGGACGCACTACACTAACTTGTAGTTTTAGCTGAACACTTTGCAGAGGACACACAACACTAACTTGTAGCTTTAGCTGAACACTGTGAGGAGAACGCACTACACTTACTTGTAACTTTAGCTGAACACTGTGCAGAGGTCGCATTACATTAACTTGTAGCTTTAGCTGAACACTGTGAGGAGGATGCACTACACTAACTTGTAGCTTTAGCTGAACACTGTGAGGAGGACGCACTACACTAACTTGTAACTTTAGCTGAAAACTGTGCACTACACTAACTTGTAGCTTTAGCTGAACACTGTTCAGAGGATGTACTACACTAACTTGTAGCTTTAGCTGAACACTGTGCAGAGGTCGCACTACACTAACTTGTAGCTTTAGCTGAACACTTTGAGGAGGACGTACTACACTAACTTGCAGCTTTAGCTGAACACTGTGCAGAGGTCGCACTGCACTAACTTGTAGCTTTAGCTGAACACTGTGAGGAGGACGCACTACACTAACTTGTAGCTTTAGCTGAACACTGTGCACTAAACTAACTTGTAGCTTTAGCTGAACACTGTTCAGAGGACACACTACACTAACTTGTAGCTTTACCTGAACACTCAACAGAGGTCACACTACACTAACTTGTAGCTTTAGCTTAGCAATGTTAGGAGGACACACTACACAAACTTGTAGCTTTAGCTGAACACTGTGCACTACACTAACTTGTAGCTTTAGCTGAACACTGTTTAGAGGACGCACTACACTAACTTGTAGCTTTAGCTGAACTCTGTGCAGAGGTCACACTACACTAACTTGTAGCTTTAGCTGAACTCTGTGCAGAGGTCGCACTACACTAACTTGAAGCTTTAGCTGAACACTGTGCAGAGGACGCACTACACTAACTTGTAGTTTTAGCTGAACACTTTGCAGAGGACACACAACACTAACTTGTAGCTTTAGCTGAACACTGTGAGGAGAACGCACTACACTTACTTGTAACTTTAGCTGAACACTGTGCAGAGGTCGCATTACATTAACTTGTAGCTTTAGCTGAACACTGTGAGGAGGATGCACTACACTAACTTGTAGCTTTAGCTGAACACTGTGAGGAGGACGTGCTACACTAACTTGTAGGTTTAGCTGAACACTGTTCAGAGGACACACTACGCTAACTTGTAGCTTTAGCTGAACACTGTGAGGAGGACGCACTACACTAACTTGTAACTTTAGCTGAAAACTGTGCACTACACTAACTTTTAGCTTTAGCTGAACACTGTTCAGAGGACGTACTACACTAACTTGTAGCTTCAGCTGAACACTGTGCAATACACTAACTTGTAGCTTTAGCTGAACACTGTGCAGAGGTCGCACTACACTAACTTGTAGCTTTAGCTGAACACTGTGAGGAGAACGCACTACACCAACTTGTAGCTTTAGCTGAACACTGTGCAGAGGTTGCACTACACTAACTTGTAGCTTTAGCTGAACACTGTGCTCTACAGTAACTTGTAGCTTTAGCTGAACACTGTTCAGAGGACGCACTACACTAACTTGTAGCTTTAGCTGAACACTGTGCAGAGGTCACACTACACTAACTTATAGCTTTAGCTGAACACTGTGAGGAGGATGCACTACACTAACTTGTAACTTTAGCTGAGCACTGTGCACTACACTAACTTGTAGCTTTAGCTGAACACTGTTCAGAGGATGCACTACACTAACTTGTAGCTTTAGCTGAACACTGTTCAGAGGACGCACTACACTTACTTGTAACTTTAGCTGAACAATGTGCACTACACTAACTTGTAGCTTTAGTTGAACACTGTTCAGAGGATGCACTACACTAACTTGTAGCTTTAGCTGAACACTGTTCAGAGGACACACTACACTAACTTGTAGCTTTAGCTGAACACTGTGCAGAGGTCACATTACACTAACTTGTAGATTTAGCTGAACACTGTGAGGAGGACAAACTACACTAACTTGTAGCTTTAGCTGAACACTGTTCAGAGGATGCACTACACTAACTTGTAGCTTTAGCTGAACACTGTGCACTACACTAACTTGTAGCTTTAGCTGAACACTGTTCAGAGGACGCACTACACTAACTTGTAGCTTTAGCTGAACTCTGTGAGGTGGACGAACTACACTAACTTGTAATTTTAGCTGTACACTGTGCACTACACTAACTTGTAGCTTTAGCTGAACACTGTGCAGAGGTTGCACTACACTAACTTGTAGCTTTAGCTGAACACTGTGCTCTACAGTAACTTGAAGCTTTAGCTGAACACTGTTCAGAGGACACACTACACTAACTTGTAGCTTTAGCTGAACACTGTGCAGAGGTCGCACTACACTAACTTATAGCTTTAGCTGAACACTGTGAAGAGGATACACTACACTAACTTGTAACTTTAGCTGAGCACTGTGCACTACACTAACTTGTAGCTTTAGCTTAACACTGTTCAGAGGATGCACTACACTAACTTGTAGCTTTAGCTGAACACTGTTCAGAGGATGCACTACACTTACTTGTAACTTTAGCTGAACAATGTGCACTACACTAACTTGTAGCTTTAGCTGAACACTGTTCAGAGGATGCACTACACTAACTTGTAGCTTTAGCTGAACACTGTTCAGAGGACACACTACACTAACTTGTAGCTTTAGCTGAACACTGTGCAGAGGTCACATTACACTAACTTGTAGATTTAGCTGGACACAGTGAGGAGGACAAACTACACTAACTTGTAGCTTTAGCTGAACACTGTTCAGAGGATGCACTACACTAACTTGTAGCTTCAGCTGAACACTGTGCACTACACTAACTTGTAGCTTTAGCTGAACACTGTCCAGAGGACGCACTACACTAACTTGTAGCTTTAGCTGAACTCTGTGAGGAGGACGCACTACACTAACTTGTAATTTTAGCTGTACACTGTGCACGACACTAACTTGTAGCTTTAGCTGAACACTGTTCACAGGACGCACTACACTAACTTTTAGCTTTAGTTGAACACTGTTCACAGGACGCACTACACTAACTTGTAGCTTTAGCTGAACGCTTTGAGGAGGACGTACTACACTAACTTGCAGCTTTAGCTGAACACTGTGCAGAGGTCGCACTACACTAACTTGTAGCTTTAGCTGAACACTGTGAAGAGGACGCACTACACTAACTTGTAGCTTTAGCTGAACACTGTGCACTACACTAACTTGTAGCTTTAGCTGAACACTGTTCAGAGGACACACTACACTAACTTGTAGCTTTACCTGAACACTCAACAGAGGTCGCGTTACACTAACTTGTAGCTTTAGCTTAGCAATGTGAGGAGGACACACTACACAAACTTGTAGCTTTAGCTGAACACTGTGCACTACACTAACTTGTAGCTTTAGCTGAACACTGTTTAGAGGACGCACTACACTAACTTGTAGCTTTAGCTGAACTCTGTGCAGAGGTCACACTACACTAACTTGTAGCTTTAGCTGAACTCTGTGCAGAGGTCGCACTACACTAACTTGTAGCTTTAGCTGAACACTGTGCAGAGGACGCACTACACTAACTTGTAGTTTTAGCTGAACAGTTTGCAGAGGACACACTACACTAACTTGTAGCTTTAGCTGAACACTGTGAGGAGAACACACTACACTTACTTGTAACTTTAGCTGAACACTGTGCAGAGGTCACATTACATTAACTTGTAGCTTTAGCTGAACACTGTGAGGAGGATACTCTACACTAACTTGTAGCTTTAGCTGAACACTGTGAGGAGGACGTGCTACACTAACTTGTAGGTTTAGCTGAACACTGTTCAGAGGACACACTACACTAACTTGTAGCTTTAGCTGAACACTGTGAGGAGGACGCACTACACTAACTTGTAACTTTAGCTGAAAACTGTGCACTACACTAACTTGTAGCTTTAGCTGAACACTGTTCAGAGGACGTACTACACTAACTTGTAGCTTCAGCTGAACACTGTGCACTACCCTAACTTGTAGCTTTAGCTGAACACTGTGCAGAGGTCGCACTACACTAACTTGTAGCTTTAGCTGAATACTGTGAGGAGAACGCACTACACCAACTTGTAGCTTTAGCTGAACACTGTGCAGAGGTTGCACTACACTAACTTGTAGCTTTAGCTGAACACTGTGCTCTACAGTAACTTGTAGCTTTAGCTGAACACTGTTCAGAGGACGCACTACACTAACTTGTAGCTTTAGCTGAACACTGTGCAGAGGTCGCACTACACTAACTTATAGCTTTAGCTGAACACTGTGAGGAGGATGCAATACACTAACTTGTAACTTTAGCTGAGCACTGTGCACTACACTAACTTGTAGCTTTAGCTGAACACTGTTCAGAGGACGCACTACACTTACTTGTAACTTTAGCTGAACAATGTGCACTACACTAACTTGTAGCTTTATCTGAACACTGTTCAGAGGATGCACTACACTAACTTGTAGCTTTAGCTGAGCACTGTTCAGAGGACGCACTACACTTACTTGTAACTTTAGCTGAACAATGTGCACTACACTAACTTGTAGCTTTATCTGAACACTGTTCAGAGGATGCACTACACTAACTTGTAGCTTTAGCTGAACACTGTTCAGAGGACACACTACACTAACTTGTAGCTTTAGCTGAACACTGTGCAGAGGTCACATTACACTAACTTGTAGATTTAGCTGAACACTGTGAGGAGGACAAACTACACTAACTTGTAGCTTTAGCTGAACACTGTGAGGAGGATGCACTACACTAACTTGTAGCTTTAGCTGAACACTGTGCACTACACTAACTTGTAGCTTTAGCTGAACACTGTTCAGAGGACGCACTACACTAACTTGTAGCTTTAGCTGAACTCTGTGAGGTGGACGAACTACACTAACTTGTAATTTTAGCTGTACACTGTGCACTACACTAACTTGTAGCTTTAGCTGAACACTGTGCAGAGGTTGCACTACACTAACTTGTAGCTTTAGCTGAACACTGTGCTCTACCGTAACTTGAAGCTTTAGCTGAACACTGTTCAGAGGACGCACTACACTAACTTGTAGCTTTAGCTGAACACTGTGCAGAGGTCGCACTACACTAACTTATAGCTTTAGCTGAACACTGTGAGGAGGATGCACTACACTAACTTGTAACTTTAGCTGAGCACTGTGCACTACACTAACTTGTAGCTTTAGCTGAACACTGTTCAGAGGATGCACTACACTAACTTGTAGCTATAGCTGAACACTGTTCAGAGGACACACTACACTAACTTGTAGCTTTAGCTGAACACTGTGCAGAGGTCACATTACACTAACTTGTAGATTTAGCTGGACACTGTGAGGAGGACAAACTACACTAACTTGTAGCTTTAGCTGAACACTGTTCAGAGGATGCACTACACTAACTTGTAGCTTCAGCTGAACACTGTGCACTACACTAACTTGTAGCTTTAGCTGAACACTGTCCAGAGGACGCACTACACTAACTTGTAGCTTTAGCTGAACTCTGTGAGGAGGACGCACTACACTAAATTGTAATTTTAGCTGTACACTGTGCACGACACTAACTTGTAGCTTTAGCTGAACACTGTTCACAGGATGCACTACACTAACTTTTAGCTTTAGTTGAACACTGTTCACAGGACGCACTACTCTAACTTGTAGCTTTAGCTGAACACTGTGAGGAGGACGCACTACACTAACTTGTAACTTTAGCTGAAAACTGTGCACTACACTAACTTGTAGCTTTAGCCGAACACTGTTCAGAGGATGTACTACACTAACTTGTAGCTTTAGGTGAACACTGTGCAGAGGTCGCACTACACTAACTTGTAGCTTTAGCTGAACGCTTTGAGGAGGACATACTACACTAACTTGCAGCTTTAGCTGAACACTGTGCAGCGGTCGCACTACACTAACTTGTAGCTTTAGCTGAACACTGTGAAGAGGACGCACTACACTAACTTGTAGCTTTAGCTGAACACTGTGCACTACACTAACTTGTAGCTTTAGCTGAACACTGTTCAGAGGACACACTACACTAACTTGTAGCTTTACCTGAACACTCAACAGAGGTCGCATTACACTAACTTGTAGCTTTAGCTTAGCAATGTGAGGAGGACACACTACACAAACTTGTAGCTTTAGCTGAACACTGTGCACTACACTAACTTGTAGCTTTAGCTGAACACTGTTTAGAGGACGCACTACACTAACTTGTAGCTTTAGCTGAACTCTGTGCAGAGGTCACACTACACTAACTTGTAGCTTTAGCTGAACTCTGTGCAGAGGTCGCACTACACTAACTTGTAGCTTTAGCTGAACACTGTGCAGAGGACGCACTACACTAACTTGTAGTTTTAGCTGAACAATTTGCAGAGGACACACTACACTAACTTGTAGCTTTACCTGAACACTGTGAGGAGAACACACTACACTTACTTGTAACTTTAGCTGAACACTGTGCAGAGGTCGCATTACATTAACTTTTAGCTTTAGCTGAACACTGTGAGGAGGATACACTACACTAACTTGTAGCTTTAGCTGAACACTGTGAGGAGGACATGCTACACTAACTTGTAGGTTTAGCTGAACACTGTTCAGAGGACACACTACACTAACTTGTAGCTTTAGCTGAACACTGTGAGGAGGACGCACTACACTAACTTGTAACTTTAGCTGAAAACTGTGCACTACACTAACTTGTAGCTTTAGCTGAACACTGTTCAGAGGACGTACTACACTAACTTGTAGCTTCAGCTGAACACTGTACACTACCCTAACTTGTAGCTTTAGCTGAACACTGTGCAGAGGTCGCACTACACTAACTTGTAGCTTTAGCTGAACACTGTGAGGAGAACGCATTACACCAACTTGTAGCTTTAGCTGAACACTGTGCAGAGGTTGCACTACACTAACTTGTAGCTTTAGCTGAACACTGTGCTCTACAGTAACTTGTAGCTTTAGCTGAACACTGTTCAGAGGACGCACTACACTAACTTGTAGCTTTAGCTGAACACTGTGCAGAGGTCGCACTACACTAACTTATAGCTTTAGCTGAACACTGTGAGAAGGATGCACTACACTAACTTGTAACTTTAGCTGAGCACTGTGCACTACACTAACTTGTAGCTTTAGCTGAACACTGTTCAGAGGATGCACTACACTAACTTGTAGCTTTAGCTGAACACTGTTCAGAGGACGCACTACACTTACTTGTAACTTTAGCTGAACAATGTGCACTACACTAACTTGTAGCTTTAGCTGAACACTGTTCAGAGGATGCACTACACTAACTTGTAGCTTTATCTGAACACTGTGAGGAGGACGTGCTACACTAACTTGTAGGTTTAGCTGAACACTGTTCAGAGGACACACTACACTAACTTGTAGCTTTAGCTGAACACTGTGAGGAGGACGCACTACACTAACTTGTAACTTTAGCTGAAAACTGTGCACTACACTAACTTGTAGCTTTAGCTGAACACTGTTCAGAGGACGTACTACACTAACTTGTAGCTTCAGCTGAACACTGTGCACTACACTAACTTGTAGCTTTAGCTGAATACTGTGCAGAGGTCGCACTACACTAACTTGTAGCTTTAGCTGAACACTGTGAGGAGAACGCACTACACCAACTTGTAGCTTTAGCTGAACACTGTGCAGAGGTTGCACTACACTAACTTGTAGCTTTAGCTTAACACTGTGCTCTACAGTAACTTGTAGCTTTAGCTGAACACTGTTCAGAGGACGCACTACACTAACTTGTAGCTTTAGCTGAACACTGTGCAGAGGTCGCACTACACTAACTTATAGCTTTAGCTGAACACTGTTCAGAGGATGCACTACACTAACTTGTAGCTTTAGCTGAACACTTTTCAGAGGACACACTACACTTACTTGTAACTCTAGCTGAACAATGTGCACTACACTAACTTGTAGCTTTAGCTGAACACTGTTCCGAGGATGCACTACACTAACTTGTAGCTTTAGCTGAACACTGTTCAGAGGACACACTACACTAACTTGTAGCTTTAGCTGAACACTGTGCAGAGGTCACATTACACTAACTTGTAGATTTAGCTGAACATTGTGAGGAGGACAAACTACACTAACTTGTAGCTTTAGCTGAACACTGTTCAGAGGATGCACTACACTAACTTGTAGCTTTAGCTGAGCACTGTGCACTACACTAACTTGTAGCTTTAGCTGAACACTGTTCAGAGGATGCACTACACTAACTTGTAGCTTTAGCTGAACTCTGTGAGGAGGACGCACTACACTAACTTGTAATTTTAGCTGTACACTGTGCACTACACTAACTTGTAGCTTTAGCTGAACACTGTTCACAGGACGCACTACACTAACTTTTAGCTTTAGCTGAACACTGTTCACAGGACGCACTACACTAACTTGTAGCTTTAGCTGAACACTGTGAGGAGGACGCACTACACTAACTTGTAACTTTAGCTTAAAACTGTGCACTACACTAACTTGTAGCTTTAGCTGAACACTGTTCAGAGGATGTACTACACTAACTTGTAGCTTTAGCTGAACACTGTGCAGAGGTCGCACTACACTAACTTGTAGCTTTAGCTGAACACTGTGAGGAGGACGCACTACACTAACTTGTAGCTTTAGCTGAACACTGTGCACTACACTAACTTGTAGCTTTAGCTGAACACTGTTCAGAGGACACACTACACTAACTAGTAGCTTTACCTGAACGCTCAACAGAGGTCGCACTACACTAACTTGTAGCTTTAGCTTAGCAATGTGAGGAGGACACACTACACAAACTTGTAGTTTTAGCTGAACACTGTGCACTACACTAACTTGTAGCTTTAGCTGAACACTGTTTAGAGGACGCACTACACTAACTTGTAGCTTTAGCTGAACTCTGTGCAGAGGTCGCACTACACTAACTTGTAGCTTTAGCTGAACAGTGTGCAGAGGTCACACTAAACTAACTTGTAGCTTTAGCGGAAAAAAAAAAGAGCGAGTGTATGCGCAATAACTCAGAAAATCCACGGGATCATACTACACAAATAATGTATTAAAAGTCATTCAATGAATAAAAAGAAAGAAATGATAATCCATATGGCAAGCACAGGCCAATGGTCTATGTATTACTAAAAAATGGGGTGGAAGGGTAAAAACGTCCAGAAGGAGCAAACAGGGCTGCCATCATGATGAGAAAGAAACCATATTCTCGAGGCTGAAAGACAACAAGTGGAGAGGCGCCTCTGGGAGCAGTTAATTTTATGAATAATATTACTTTTAATAAAACAAGGGGTAAACTCACATTTAAGTAGTTAAAACAAGCATGATAGTATATGTCAAGGATGGCGCTTCCGGTCCTGTGCCTGTAGACAGCTCTTCCGGGTATAATAAGCCAGCTTCATACACAGAGGGGCGGCCTCAGAACAAGGCTTGGAGCACACGAGACCTCTGGCTGCAAGGGGATGACGTCATCAGCAGTGGGTGCGTTTCCTGGGCATGCGCACTTGGATGGTTAGCAAGCCGCGCCCCTTTTTCATGCTAACCATCCAAACGCGCATGCCCAGGAAATGCGTCCACTGCTGATGACGTCATCCCCCTGCAGCCAGAGGTCTCGTGTGCTCCAAGCCTCATTCTGAGGCCACTCCTCTGTGTATGAAGCCGGCTTATTATACCCGGAAGAGCTGTCTACACCACCACGGCAGAGACTGTCTACAGGCACAGGACTGGAAGCGCCATCCTTGGCATATACTATCATGCTTGTTTTAACTACTTAAATATGAGTTTACCTTTGTTTTATTAAAAGTAATTTTATTCATAAAAACGACTGCACCCAGAGGCGCCACTTGTTGTCTAGCTTTAGCTGAACACTGTGAGGAGGATGCACTACACTAACTGTAAATAGTCTAGCTGCCTGACTGTGGTACTAATAGGATCAGAAGAACACCAGCAATTTTCTTCAGGTAGCTGTAAATACTGTAACAACACGAGCCAGCCTGTCAGTTGGAAGATAATAACAGGAACAGATCTAGCTAAACTGAATATAGTGTATATATGTATATATATATATATATATATATATATATATATATATATATATATATATATATATATATATATACAAAACCTGGGATGCATATATATTAGGGATGAGCCAAACACCCCCGGTTCGGTTTGCACCAGAACCTGCGAACGGACCGAAAGTTTGCACGAACGTTAGAACCCCATTGATGTCTATGGGACTCGAACGTTCGAAATCAAAAGTGCTCATTTTAAAGGCTAATTTGCATGGTATTGTCCTAAAAAGGGTATGGGGACCCGGGTCCTACCCCAGGGGACATGTATCAATGCAAAAAAAACTTTTAAAAACAGACGTTTTTTCGGGAGCAGTGATTTTTAATGATGCTTAAAGTAAAAAAAAAAAAAAGTGAAATATTCCTTTAAATATCATACCTGGGGGGTGTCTATAGTATGCCTGTAAAGTGACGCATGTTTCCCGTGTTTAGACCAGTCCCGGCACCAAATGTCATTTTTAAAGGAAAAAATCTCATTTAAAACTGCTTACGGGTTTAATGTAATGTCGGGTCCTGGCAATATGGATGAAAATCAGTGAGACAAACGGCATGGGTACCCCCCAGTCCATTACCAGGCCCTTTGGGTCTTGTATGGATATTAAGGGGAACCCCGCACCCAAATTAAAATAAGGAAAGGTGTGGGGCCACCAGGCCCTATATACTCTGAACAGCAGTATACAGGCGGTGCAAACAAGACAGGGACTGTAGGTTTGTTGTTAAGTAGAATCTGTTTGTCATTTTGAACTGGTACATTTTTAACGTGTTTAGCTCCAGCCAAAATATCTTTTTTAAGCTTTTTGGAAAACATAGGGAAGGGTTATCACCCCTGTGACATTTGTTTTGCTGTCTTTCCTCCTCTTTAGAAGATTTCACCTCACTTGTTGTCCCAATGACAAATGTTTTTTGAGAATTTGGGGTTTTTTGTGGAACAAGGATTGGAAAGCATCAGTGGAAAGGAGAAATGTTTTTCCCATATTAACTCTTATAGGGAGTACACACGGTCGAACTTTGTTCGGACATTCCGACAACAAAATCCTAGGATTTTTTCCGACGGATGTTGGCTCAAACTTGTCTTGCATACACACGGTCACACAAAGTTGTCGGAAAATCCGATCGTTCTGAACGCGGTGACGTAAAACACGTACGTCGGGACAATAAACGGGGCAGTGGCCAATAGCTTTCATCTCTTTATTTATTCTGAGCATTGTCCGTCTGATTTGTGTACACACGATCGGAATTTCCGACAACGGATTTTGTTGTCGGAAAATTTTATCTCCTGCTCTCCAACTTTGTGTGTCGGAAAATCCGATGGAAAATGTCCGATGGAGCCCACACACGGTCGGAATTTCCGACAACACGCTCCGATCGGACATTTTCCATCGGAAAATCCGACCGTGTGTACGGGGCATTACAGGAGAGAATTTCCCTTCCTAGGGGTAGATTTCATCTCACTTCCTGTTGTCTCCTTCCGTTTGCAAGTAGGAGTCGTTTGTAAGTTAGATGTTTGAAAGTAGGGGCCTTCCCTATATACTCAGCAGAAATTTGGGCCTTAGGTGTTGTTGTGGCCACAACAAAAACGTA
Organism: Aquarana catesbeiana; assembly: GCF_042186555.1. Lineage (NCBI taxonomy): Eukaryota > Metazoa > Chordata > Amphibia > Anura > Ranidae > Aquarana > Aquarana catesbeiana. The sequence continues at coordinate 737,611,895 of NC_133325.1, read as the reverse complement.
AGCCCTCACAGGGCCCTGCTGTGAAATATTAGATCAAGAATTGTAATTACATGCCCCTGTTGAACAGGGGCAGAAAAACTGGGCCTTTGGTGGTGGTGGTGGTGGTGCTGGTGCCACAACACTGTAAGTCCTCACACGCTCTTGGTGGGTGCAGAAATGGGCCCTGCTGTGAAATATTAGATCAAGAATTGTAATTACATGCCCCTGTTGAACAGGGGCAGAAAAATTGGGCCTTTGGTGGTGGTGGTGCTGGTGCCACAACACTGCAACCCCTCACAGACACTCTAGTTGGAACGCAGTAACGAGCCCTGCTGCAAAGTATTGCATCAAAAATTGTAATTACACGCCCCTGTTAAACAGGGGCAGAAAAATTGGGCCTTAGGCACTGGTGCTGGTGCCACAACACTGCAACCCCTCACAGACACTCTAGTTGGAACGCAGGAACGAGCCCTGCTGCAAAGTATTGCATCAAAAATTGTAATTACACGCCTCTGTTAAACAGGGGCTGAAAAATTGGGCCTTAGGCACTGGTGGTGGCGCCCAGAACCAAAAATGTTCTTACAAGCTATCAGCGTGATGATTGAGGAGGAAGAGGATAATTACTCAGGGATAGTCACTCAGCATCAGCATAGGCAGTCTTTGAAGGGATCTGAGATTTAAAAAAAAATTATTCGGTTACATCAGCATCAGGTGCTTGGTAGCACTGATTCATTTTTATGAAGGTCAGTTGATTGACCGAGTCGGTGGACAGACGCACCCTGTGATCAGTTACCACGCCTCCAGCAGCACTGAATGTGCGTTCCGAAAGAACGCTGGATGCAGGACAGGCCAGTAGCCCAATTGCATACTGTGCAAGCTCTGGCCAGTGATCCATCCTCAAGACCCAGTAACCCAGAGGATTTTCGGTGGGAAAGGTGTCCAAGTCTGATCTTGCCCCTAGGTATTCCTGCACCATGTAAAACAGACGCTGACGATGGTTGCTGGAACCGATCATACCTTGGGGCTGCGGACCAAAAAATTGTCTGAACGCATCGGTCAGATGGCCACCTTCTCCACCGCTCCTTCTTTGACTGACCGAAGCCTCAGCAACACGTTGTCCAGAAACAGGAGTTTGTAACCTCCCAGTCTCTGGGAACGCGTTGCACAGACCTTTCTGCAAGGCCTCCCGAAGATGTTTCATCCTCTGCTCCCTCTGCGATGGCAAGATAAGATCCACAACCTTACCCTTGTAACGTGGATCAAGGAGGGTTGCCAGCCAGTATTGGTCCTTCTCCTTGATACCACAAATACGAGGATCCTTACGCAGGCTTTGCAGGATCAGGGAGGCCATGCAGCGTAGGTTTGCTGAGGCATTCGGTCCGGAGTCCTCTGGGTCACTAAGGACGACATGGTCCGCAGCCACCTCCTCCCAGCCATGTACAAGTCTATGTGTTTCTTGGGACTGATCCCTTAAAGACTGCTGCTGATGCTGAGTGCCAGGCTTCACCTCCATACTGACACAATCTTCCTCCTCCTCCTCCTCCTCGTCCTCTTCCTGTGTGATCGGCGGGCACGCAGGAACACTGTCTGGATAAAGGGGGCCTTGAGAGCTAAGGAAGTCCTCCTCTTCCTGCCTCTGTTCTGCCTCAAGTGCCCTGTCCATTATTCCATGCAGCGTGTGCTCCAACAGGTGGACAAGGGGGACAGTGTCACTGATGCATGCACTGTCACTGCTCACCATCCTTGTGGCCTCCTCAAATGGTGACAGGACAGTGCATGCATCCCTGATCATGGCCCACTGGCGTGGGGAAAAAAAACAAGCTCCCCTGACCCTGTCCTGGTGCCATAGTCGCACAGGTACTCATTGATGGCCCTCTGCTGCATGTGCAGCCGCTGCAGCATGGCCAACGTTGAGTTCCACCTGGTGGGCATGTCACAGATTAGGCAGTTCTTGGGCAGGTTTAACTCCTTTTGGAGGTCTGTCAGCCGAGCACTGGCATTATATGACCGGCGGAAATGCACACAGACTTTCCTGGCCTGCCTCAGGACATCCTGTAAGCCCGGGTACCTGCCCAAGAACCGCTGCACCACCAAGTTAAGGACGTGAGCCAAACAGGGGCACATTGGTCATGTGCCCCTGTTTGCCCTCCGACAGGTCATTTGTCCCTGTCGGAGGGCAGAGAGGAGGTTGGTGCCATTGTCGCAAGCCACCATTCCTGCCTTAAGTTGGCGTGGTGTCAACCACCTCTGAACCTGCCCCTGCAGAGCTGACAGAACCTCTGCCCCAGTGTGGCTCCTGTCCCCCAAGCACACCAGCTCAAGCACCGCATGGCATCTTTTGGCCTGCGTACTTGCGTAACCCCTTGAACGGCTACGGAGCACCGCTGGTTCCGAGGACAAAGCACAGGAAGAGGCCATGGAGGAAGAAGAAGAGGAGGGGGTGGAGGAGAGAGGTGTGTCAGAATCATTAGCATTTTGGAGGCGTGGTGGCGGAACAACCTCCAACACTACTGCACCTTGTCCTGCATCCTTCCCAGCTGCCAGCAGAGTCACCCAATGCGCCGTGAAACTTAGGTAACGTCCCTTTCCATGCCTGCTGGACCATGAGTCAGCGGTAATATGCACCTTACCGCTGACCGCCCTGTCCAGCGAGGCATGGACATTGCCTTCCACATGCCGGTAGAGAGCCGGAATCGCCTTCCGTGAGAAAAAGTGGCGTTTGCGTACCTGCCACTGAGGAACCGCACATTCCACAAACTCACGGAAGGGGGCAGAGTCTACCAACTGAAAAGGCAGCAGTTGAAGTGCTAGCAATTTTGCCAAGCTAGCATTCAACCGCTGGGCATGTGGATGGCTGAGAGCAAACTTCTTTCGGCGGTGCAGCAGCTGGAGCAGGGAAATTTGCCTGGTACAATCTGACATCGGTGTACCAAAAGCAGATTGCCCACAAGTACTTGGCTGTGACACACCTAATTCTACACCTTCATTCTTCTCAGTGCAGGTCTCAGAGAGGACTGAAGGTATAGTGGGGTTGGAAATCTCAGCTGATGAGGAGCAAGGAGAGGTCCTCTTTGTTCTTTGGTGTGGGTCTTTTAGATATGTTTGCCAACGAGCTGCATGGCAGGTCAACATATGTCTGGTCAAGCATGTGGTACCCAAGCGGGAGATGTTTTGGCCACGCGAGATACGCTTGAGACATATGTTGCAAATAGCAGCGGTGCGATCTGATGCACTCGTCTCAAAAAAGGCCCACACCAAAGAACTTTTTGAATAACGCGCAGAGACTGCAGCGCCCTGCACATGTGGAGCTTTGGGGTGTGATGCAGTCAATGTGCTGCCCTTATGATGTGCCACCTCCTCCTCCTCCTCCTCCTCTCTCCTATCAAGCACCCACGTTGAGTCAGTGACCTCATCATCCCCTCCCTCCTCATCACTGGAGAAACCCTGGCCGTATGCTGCAGCAGAGGGAGCATGACTGCCAGATTGCTGTCCTTCTTGGGCACCCCCTCTGTCCGTGCTCATGTTACTGCCTTCATCGAGCTCAGTATCATCATCAGAGCCTTCCAAACGCTGGGCATCCTCCTGGAGCATGTACCCAACACTGTGGTCAAACAGTTCGAGGGACTCCTCAGGAGGACATGGTGGGGCTAGGGAAGGAGTCACTGATGACATTGAGCCGAGGGAAGAGGCCACTGCTTTGCCAGACAAAGTACCCTGGGCATGAGTGAGAGAGGATGAGGAGGATGAGAACGGCTTGGTCATCCACTCGACCAAGTCTTCCGCATGTTGCGGCTCAACACGGCCAGCTGCCAAAAAAAAGGCCAAGCGTGTCCCACGGCCACATGCTGATGAGGATGCACCGTCTCCACGACCAGCACTAGACACAGAGCCTGCTTGCCCTCTCTTATTGGCTTGTGACTGTCTGCCTCTCCTTCTTGGCCTTCCAGACATACTAATGGCCTGTAGCTGCACTAAGCTGGGATAGATAGATATATATATATATATATATATATATATATATATGTACTGATACTGCAGCTAGCAAAATCAACTGCCTGCCTGTAGTATGAGAACACCACCAACCTTCTACAGGTAGCTTTAGCTGAACACTGTGAGGTGGACGCACCACACTAACTTGTAGGTTTAGCTGAACACTGTGAGCAGGACGCACCCCACTAACTTGTAGGTTTAGCTGAACACTGTGAGCAGGATGCACCGCACTAACTTGTAGGTTTAGCTGAACACTGTGAGCAGGACGCACCCCACTAACTTGTAGGTTTAGCTGAACACTGTGAGCAGGACGCACCCCACTAACTTGTAGTTTTAGCTGAACACTGTGAGCAGGACGCACTGCACTAACTGTAAATAGCCTAGCTGCCTGACTGTGGTACTAATAGGATCAAAAGAACACCAGCAATTTTCTTCAGGTAGCTGTATATACTGTAACAAGACAAGCCTGCCTGTCAGTAAGAAGATAACAGGAACGGATCTAGCTGAACACTGTGAGCAGGACGCACTGCACTAACTGTAAATAGTCTAGCTGCCTGACTGTGGTACTAATAGGATCAAAAGAACACAAGCAATTTTCTTCAGGTAGCTGTATATACTGTAACAAGACAAGCCTGCCTGTCAGTAAGAAGATAGCAGGAACGGATCTAGCTGAACACTGTGAGCAGGACGCACTGCACTAACTTGTAGGTTTAGCTGAACACTGTGAGGTGGACGCACCCCACTAACTTGTAGGTTTAGCTGAACGCTGTGAGCAGGACGCACTGCACTAACTGTAAATAGTCTAGCTGCCTGACTGTGGTACTAATAGGATCAAAAAAACACCAGTAATTTTCTTCAGGTAGCTGTATATACTGTAACAAGACAAGCCTGCCTGTCAGTAAGAAGATAACAGGAACGGATCTAGCTGAACACTGTGAGCAGGACGCACCCCACTAACTTGTAGGTTTAGCTGAACACTGTGAGGTGGATGCACCACACTTACTTGTAGGTTTAGCTGAACACTGTGAGCAGGACGCACCCCACTAACTTGTAGGTTTAGCTGAACACTGTGATCAGGACGCACCCCACTAACTTGTAGGTTTAGCTGAACACTGTGAGCAGGACGCACCCCACTAACTTGTAGGTTTAGCTGAACACTGTGAGCAGGACGCACCGCACTAACTTGTAGGTTTAGCTGAACACTGTGAGCAGGACGCACCCCACTAACTTGTAGGTTTAGCTGAACACTGTGAGCAGGACGCACCCCACTAACTTGTAGTTTTAGCTGAACACTGTGAGCAGGATGCACTGCACTAACTGTAAATAGCCTAGCTGCCTGAGTGGTACTAATAGGATCAAAAGAACACCAGCAATTTTCTTCAGGTAGCTGTATATACTGTAACAAGACAAGCCTGCCTGTCAGTAAGAAGATAACAGGAACGGATCTAGCTGAACACTGTGAGCAGGACGCACTGCACTAACTGTAAATAGTCTAGCTGCCTGACTGTGGTACTAATAGGATCAAAAGAACACAAGCAATTTTCTTCAGGTAGCTGTATATACTGTAACAAGACAAGCCTGCCTGTCAGTAAGAAGATAGCAGGAACGGATCTAGCTGAACACTGTGAGCAGGACGCACTGCACTAACTGTAAATAGTCTAGCTGCCTGACTGTGGTACTAATAGGATCAAAAGAACACCAGTAATTTTCTTCAGGTAGCTGTAAATACTGTAACAAGACAAGCCTTGCTGTCAGTAGGAAGATAACAAGAACGGATCTAGCTAAACTGAATACAGTGTATATATATATATGCAACACCTGGGATGCATATATATACACAATACACTGTAAGTGCAGCTAACTGACTGACTGTTCTGCCTAATCTATCTAACTCAGATCAAATGTCACTGTCTGTCTCTCTCTCTCTCTCTCTCTCTCAATGAACGCCGGAACGCCGTGCAGGCGGCCTTATATAGTGTGGGGTGTGTACTAAATCCCCTGAGCCATAATTGGCCAAAGCCTCCTTGGCTTTGGCCAATTACGGCTCTCTGTTCAGACGGTGCTGTGATTGGCCAAGCATGCAGGTCATAGTGCATGCTTGGCCAATCATCAGCCAGCAATGCACTGCGATGCCGCAGTGAATTATGGGCCGTGACGCGCCACACGAATTTGGTGCGAACGGCCCATATCGTTCGCAATTCGGCAAACGGGCGAACAGAAGATGTTCGAGTCGAACATGGGTTCGACTCGAACACGAAGCTCATCCCTAATATATATACACAATACACTGTAAGTGCAGATAACTGACTGTCCTGCCTAATCTATCTAACTTAAATCAAATGACACTCTCTCTGTCTCTGTCTCTCAACACTGGAACACACACTACACAGGGCTGCCGTGCAGGCGGCCTTATATAGTGTGGGGCATGTACTAAACCCCCTGAGCCATAATTGGCCAAAGCCACCCTGGCTTTGGCCATTTACAGCTCTCTCAACAGACAGCGCTGTGATTGGCCAAGCATGTGGGTCATAGTGCATGCTTGGCCAATCATCAGCCAGCAATGCACTGCGATGCCGCAGTGAATTGTGGGCTGTGGCACGCCACACGAATTTGGCGCAAACGGCCCATATCGTTCGCAATTCGGCGAACGATCAAACACACGATGATCGAGTCGAACATGGGTTTGACTCGAACACGAAGCTCATCCCTACCTGTAGTATGAGAACACTACCAATCTTCTACAGGTAACTTTAGATGAACACTGTGCAGAGGTTGCACTACACTAACTTGTAGCTTTAGCTGAACACTCTGCAGAGGGAGCACTACACTAATGTTAAAATAATGTAGCTGCCTGCGGTAGTGATAGGATCAGGAAAACACCACCAAACTTCTTCAGATAGCTTTAGCTGAACACTGTGCAGAGAAGCACTACACTAACGTTTAAATAATGTAGCTGCCTGCGGTAGTGATAGGATCAAGAAAACACCACCAACCTTCCACAGGTAGCTTTAGCTGAACACTGTGAAGAGAACGCACTACACTAACAAGTAAATAATGTAGCTGCCTGTGGTAGTGATAGGATCTGAAAAACACCACCAACCTTCTACAGATAGCTTTAGCTGAACACTGTGCAGAGGATGCACTACACGAACGTTAAAATAATGTAGCTGCCTGCGGTAGTGATAGGATCAGGGAAACACCACCAACCTTCTACAGGTAGCTTTAGCTGAACACTGTGCAGAGGTCGCACTACACTAACCTGTAAATAATGTAGCTGCCTGCGGTAGTGATAGGATCAGGAAAACACCACCAACCTTCTACAGGTAGCTTTAGCTGAACACTGTGAGGAGGACTCACTACACTAACTTGTAGCTTTAGCTGAACACTGTGCACTACACTAACTTGTAGCTTTAGCTGAACACAGTTCAGAGGACGCACTACACTAACTTGTAGCTTTAGCTGAACACTGTGCAGAGGTCGCACTACACTAACTTGTAGCTTTAGCTGAACACTGTGAGGAGGACGCACTACACTAACTTGTAGCTTTAGCTAAACACTGTGCACTACACTAACTTGTAGCTTTAGCTGAACACTGTGAGGAGGACGCACTACACTAACTTGTAGCTTTAGCTGAACACTGTGCACTACACTAACTTGTAGCTTTAGCTGAACACTGTTCAGAGTTCGCACTACACTAACTTGTAGCTTTAGCTGAACACTGTGCACTACACTAACTTGTAGCTTTAGCTGAACACTGTTCAGAGTTCGCACTACACTAACTTGTAGCTTTAGCTGAACACTGTGAGGAGGACGCACTACACTAACTTGTAGCTTTAGCTGAACACTGTGCACTACACTAACTTGCAGCTTTATCTGAACACTGTTCAGAGGACGCACTACACTAACTTGTAGCTTTAGCTGAACACTGTGCAGAGGTCGCACTACACTAACTTGTAGCTTTAGCTGAACACTGTGAGGAGGATGCACTACACTAACTTGTAACTTTAGCTGAACACTGTGCACTGAACACTTGTAGCTTTAGCTAAACACTGTTCAGAGGACACACTACACTAACTTGTAGCTTTAGCTGAACACTGTTCAGAGGACGCACTACACTAACTTGTAGCTTTAGCTGAACACTGTGCACTACACTAACTTGTAGCTTTAGTTGAACACTGTTCAGAGGACGCACTACACTAACTTGTAGCTTTAGCTGAACACTGTGAGGAGGACGCACTACACTAACTTGTAGCTTTAGCTGAACACTGTGCACTACACTAACTTGTAGCTTTAGCTGAACACTGTGCAGAGGTTGCATTACACTAACTTGTAGCTTTTGCTGAACACTGTGAGGAGGACACACTACACTAACTTGTAGCTTTAGCTAAACACTGTGCACTACACTAACTTGTAGCTTTAGCTGAACACTGTGAGGAGGACGCACTACACTAACTTGTAGCTTTAGCTGAACACTGTGCACTACACTAACTTGTAGCTTTAGCTGAACACTGTTCAGAGTTCACACTACACTAACTTGTAGCTTTAGCTGAACACTGTGCACTACACTAACTTGTAGCTTTAGCTGAACACTGTTCAGAGTTCGCACTACACTAACTTGTAGCTTTAGCTGAACACTGTGAGGAGGACGCACTACACTAACTTGTAGCTTTAGCTGAACACTGTGCACTACACTAACTTGCAGCTTTATCTGAACACTGTTCAGAGGACGCACTACACTAACTTGTAGCTTTAGCTGAACACTGTGCAGAGGTCGCACTACACTAACTTGTAGCTTTAGCTGAACACTGTGAGGAGGATGCACTACACTAACTTGTAACTTTAGCTGAACACTGTGCACTGAACACTTGTAGCTTTAGCTAAACACTGTTCAGAGGACACACTACACTAACTTGTAGCTTTAGCTGAACACTGTTCAGAGGACGCACTACACTAACTTGTAGCTTTAGCTGAACACTGTGCACTACACTAACTTGTAGCTTTAGTTGAACACTGTTCAGAGGACGCACTACACTAACTTGTAGCTTTAGCTGAACACTGTGAGGAGGACGCACTACACTAACTTGTAGCTTTAGCTGATCACTGTGCACTACACTAACTTGTAGCTTTAGCTGAACACTGTGCAGAGGTTGCATTACACTAACTTGTAGCTTTTGCTGAACACTGTGAGGAGGACGAACTACACTAACTTGTAGCTTTAGCTGAACACTGTGCACTACACTAACTTGTAGCTTTAGCTGAACACTGTTCAGAAGACGCACTACACTAACTTGTAGCTTTAGCTGAACACTGTGAGAAGGACGCACTACACTAACTTGTAATTTTAGCTGTACACTGTGAGGAGGACGCACTACCCTAACTTGTAACTTTAGCTGAACACTGTGCACTACACTAACTTTTAGCTTTAGCTGAACACTGTTCAGAGGTCGCACTACACTAACTTGTAGCTTTAGCTGAACACTTTGAGGAGGACGCACTACACTAACTTGTAGCTTTAGCTGAACACTGTGCAGAGGTCGCACTACACTAACTTGTAGCTTTAGCTGAACACTGTGAGGAGTACGCACTACACTAACTTGTAGCTTTAGCTGAACACTGTGCACTACACTAACTTGTAGCTTTAGCTGAACACTGTTCAGAGGACGCACTACACTAACTTGTAGCTTTAGCTGAACACTGTGCAGAGGTCACACTACACTAACTTGTAGCTTTAGCTTAACAATGTGAGGAGGACGCACTACACTAACTTGTAGCTTTAGCTGAACACTGTGCACTACACTAACTTGTAGCTTTAGCTGAACACTGTTCAGAGGATGCATTACACTAACTTGTAGCTTTAGCTGAACTCTGTGCAGAGGTCACACTACACTAACTTGTAGCTTTAGCTGAACTCTGTGCAGAGGTCACACTAAATGAACTTGTAGCTTTAGCTGAACGCTGTGAGGAGGACGCACTACACTAACTGTAAATAGTCTAGCTGCCTGACTGTGGTACTAATAGGATCAGAAGAACACCAGCAATTTTCTTCAGGTAGCTGTAAATACTGTAACAACACAAGCCTGCCTGTCAGTAGGAAGATAATAACAGGAACAGATCTAGCTAAACTGAATACAGTGTATATATATATATAACACCTGGGATGCATATATATATATATATACACAATACACTATAAGTGCAGCTAACTGACTGACTGTCCTGCCTAATCTATCTAACTTAAATCAAATGACACTGTCTCTCTGTCTCTGTCTCTCAATGCCGGAACACACTACACAGGGCCGTCGTGTAGGCGGCCTTATATAGTGTGGGACGTGTACTAAACCCCCTGAGCCATAATTGGCCAAAGCCACCCTGGTTTTGGCCAATTACAGCTTTCGCTACAGACGGCGCTGTGATTGGCCAAGCATGCGGGTCATAGTGCTTGCTTGGCCAATCATCAGCCAGCAATGCACTGTGATGCCGCAGTGAATTATGGGCCGTGATGCGCCACACGAATTTGGCACGAACGGCCCATATTGTTTGCAATTCGGTGAACGGGCGAACAGCCGATGTTCGAGTTGAACATGGGTTCGACTCGAACACAAAGCTCATCTCTACTGGTGACTAGGGATGAGCCGAGCACCCCCCAGTTTGGTTCGCAGCAGAACATGCAAATAGGCAAAAAATTTGTTCGAATTTGTTGTTAACACCGTTAAAGTCTATGGGACACGAACGTGAAAAATCAAAAGTGCTAATTTTAATGTTTAATATGCAAGTTATTTTAATAAAAAGTGTTTGGGGACCTGGGTCCTGTCCCAGGGGACATGTATCAATGCAAAAAAAAGTTTTAAAAACGGTCTTTTTTTCAGGAGCAATGGTTTTAATAATGCTTAAATTGAAACAATAAAAGTGAAATATTCCTTTAAATTTCTTACCTGGGGGGGTGTCTATAGTATGCCTGTAAAGTGGCACCTTTTTTCCATGTTTAGAACAGTCCCTGCACAAAGTTACATTTCTAAAGGAAAAAAAGTCATTTAAAACTACTCACGGCTATAATGAATTGTCGGGTCTCGGCAATACAGATGAAAGTAATTTTAAAAAAATGGCATGGGTTCCCCCCAAAAATCCATACCAGGCCCTTTGGGTCTAGTATGAATACTAAGGGGAACCCCGAACCAAAATTTTAAAAAAAATTGCGTGGAGGTCCCCCCAAATTCCATACCAGGCCCTTCAGGACTGGTATGGATATTAAGGGGAACCCTGCGCCAATTTTTTTTTTTTAATGGCGTAGGTGTCCCCCTCAAAAACCATACCAGACCCTTCAGGTCTGGTGTGGATTTTAGGGGAATCCAGCGCCAAAATGAAAAAAAAATGGTGTGGGGGTCCCCCCAAAATCCATACCAGACCCTTATTCAAGCATTCAACCTAGCAGGCCACAGGAAAAGAGGGGGGACGAGAGAGCACCCTCCTCCTGAAACGTACCAGGCCACATGCCCTAAATATATGGAGGCTGCTTTGGTGTAGCCCCTCAAATCACCTTGTCCAAGAATCACTTGCAGAATTGAGTGATAGCGATTCATGGGAAAGTTTGTCATCAGGCACAGAAAGCGATTTCCTGCGACTGTGCCCAGTGATGTGACTTGGTGCTCGATTGACTGTGGTACAGAGCACGCAGCACCCCCAAGATTCTCCTTTACTGGAGCACCCGGTATCAAAGTGGAGGTTGAAGATGACAACCCCTTGGCATACCTCCAACTTTTTTTGACCGATGAGGTTATAGAAAAAATTGTTACGGAGATAAATCGGTACCAGGAGCAACAAGCTGCTATCAGAGGTTTGCAAGGAGCAGAAAGTGGGAACCAGTGACCAAAGTGAACATCTGAAAGTTTCTGGGCCTCATAATTCTTCAGGGAGTGCTGGGGAAACTCCTGCAGAAGTGGTATTGGACAACCAGCAAATAACTAGCCACTCCTTTTTTTGGCACCGTCATGTCGGAGTACAAATTTTCTCTGATAATGCAGCACCAAAACTGAAAAAGATTTGGCAGGTATATCAAATTATTCAGAAAAATTTCCAGCAGACCTATGTACCAGATAGAGACATCAGTATCGATGAAAGTCTAATGGTCTACAAAGGAAGACTGAGCTGGATACAGTATATCGCGTCTAAGAGAACATGATTTGGCATAAAATCATTCATGCTCTGTGAATCAAGCACTGGTTACATATTAAATTTGGTCCTTTACACTGGGAAAGGAACAAAATTTAATAAAAAATTCAGTAATTTTGGAATGGCAACCGCTTCTGTTCTTACTTTGATTGAGCCATTGCTGAATCAGGGCACAGATAATTTTTACACTTCTCCAGAACTCTTTGAGTTCCTTCTACAGCACAAGATGGATGCATATGGGACCATTAGAGCTAACCGGCATGACATGCCGCCAACCTTTGGAAATAAAAAGCTCAAGGCAGGAGAAATAGTTGCCTGGCAGAAAGGCAAAATGATGGCACTGAGATGGCGTGACAAAAATGATGTGTGCCTAATGAGTACTATTCACAACACCTCTACTGTCATGGTACACACAAAAGGTGGAAAAGACATAATGAAACCACAAGTCATGATGGACTACAACAACACTATGGGAGGTGTTGACAGAGCTGACCAGGCCATGACTTTTTATCCAGCGATGAGAAAGCAACAAAAAAAAATATTACAATAAAATCTTCAGGCATCCTCTTGAACAGTGCCTGTGGAATGCTTTCATTCTTCTAAAAAAAAAAAGTGACAAGCCTGTGGTTCATGCGGACTTTGTTTGGAAAGTTGCCGAACGTATATTTCTCAAGCACCAAAAACCAACGACTGTAAATAGATCTGGATGTCGTGCTGCTGGCGTTGTGAACCTGGAATGCCTGACTGGTCGTCACTTTATGGATCACATTCCACCAACGGAAAGGAAGGCAGCACCCACAAGGATGTGTGTGGTTTGCTGCTCTAAGCGTGATGACACTGTAAGGAAAATCAGAAAAGAAACCAGGTTCTACTGTCCTGACTGTGACATCGGACTTTGTGCTGTACCATGCTTTAAAATTTTCCATACCCAGGACGTTTACTGAATATGACTACTAATATTGCACCCTTGTTTAGCCAAAAAAATGTCAGCGTTTTTGATTATATTATTTACTAAAATGTATTGAATAAAAAGTATTATTATTATTATATTATTATTTGTTATTATTTATATAGTTATTTATTATATTATAATTTATGATTTTGTGTTTCAAACTTTATCATACCGGAGATGTCTACTAGACTCTGGTTTGGACAAATTTAAGTGAGTTATTCCTAAGAATTACAGGCCTACAATATAAAATGCCAAATTTCCATGCAAAATAATGGTACCGCTTTCAGCACCTAAAATCTGAAATAATCATACCGCAGGGAGGTTAAATGACTTTTTTTCCTTTAGAAATGTCATTTTGTGCAGGGACTGTTCTAAACATGGGAAAAAGGTGCCACTTTACAGGCATACTATAGACACCCCTCAGGTACAAAATTTCAAGGAATATTTCACTTTTATTGTTTCACTTTAAGCATTATTAAAATCACTGCTCCCAAAAAAAGCCAGTTTTTAAAACTTTTTTTGCATTGATACATGTCCCCTGGGGCAGGACCCAGGTCCCCAAACACTTTTTATGACAATACCAAGCATATAAGCCTTTAAAATTAAGACTTTTGATTTCTCCCATAGACTTTTAAAGGGTGTTCCGTGGCTTTTGAATTTGCCGCGAACACCCCAAATTGTTCGATATTCGGCAGACAGGCGAACACCCGATGTTCGAGTTGAACTTACGTTCAACTTGAACATCGGGCTCATCCCTACTGGTGACCCCACAATAGGGATAAAACATTTTGCGGAAGGGAGTTTAACAAGACACGTGGCCACTCATTAAAATTAGAAGAAAAGAGGTTTAACCATAAACTATGTAGAGGGTTCTTAACTGTAAGAGCGGCCAGGATGTGGAATTCCCTTACACAGGCCCTGGTGTCAATGGGGGGCATCAATGATTTGAAAAAATGATTAGATAAGCACCAGAAGGACCAAAACATACATGGATATACAATGTAATACTGACTTATAATCACACACATAGGTTGGACTTGATGGACTTGTGTCTTTTTTCAACCTCACCTACTATGTAACTATGTCTGGATTCTCTTGAGCTCTTTAGCTCTTGAAGAAAGATTTTCGGCATGCCAGCAGAACAGGTATATATAGTATCTCTTCTGTACAGGGGTCTCTTTTTGACAATGTATTTTAATAAACATGGCAGGGATTTGAAAGTCTCTGCAGCTGTCCTTAGCTATGGTAAATAATTGATACACTGCTATGGCAACTGACCGGTTGCATGCAAACAAAGTTCATAAAGTTCTTTTTAGTTTGAAAATTTGGATTTACTAATTGAATATATGTGTTGTACTACTGGATAATACTAATTGTATTAAATAATATCAATAACTTGTTTTTTCAAAGAAAAGAAAACTAATTTTTCTTTTAATCTGGAATTTTCTAAGCTGTTTTAAAGTGTTTTCCACTGTTTGCATTTACTAAAGGTGCAGTTACAGTACATATTATTTAGGCAAATTGAGCACACAGCAGTGGGTTATTTTTAGTATCATGATCAAAATCTAAAGCTAATATTTTCCCAACAAGCTAGCTGAAATAGCCACAATTAAAGTTATATTTTGATTTTATACAACTGTAAGGTAAATGAATACCCATTAGGAGCACACAAGGATTTAGCTCCATAGGACATAATTAACTGGTGTAGATTGTATTTCCTCACAAATTATTTTCATATAAGCTCTATCAAAAGAATGCTTTTTATGGGCTCTCACAATGGTACAGATAATCTCGTAATTGAAATTGTTTTAAAGAGGAAATGTTATACCCAGCATCCAATAGGATGTATCATTTTATTGTTGCTTCATTTTATTGTTTAATCTGATTCAGGAGTTAAAGCAGAGATAAACCATCGATTTGGCTGTTTTTCAAAATAAAGGCCTGCTGTGAATGATAACTGTTAAAGTTGCTTGTTCTTTCAATCAAACCGTCAAGCCATCAAGTGGCTATTATCATAACTGTTCACATGTGCAGCAACATGGCAAAGTCAGACCAAACAGAGGCTAAGATGACAGCTTCCTTAGCTGTAGGGGGATAGAAGGGTCTTTAAATTGACACTAAACAATATGCTTATTTTCCAAAAATAACCCATACACATCCAATACTTAAAGGTCCTGTAATATATTTTTCATACACTTGTTTCTTATTGTGTTGTTCTGCCTAGTTGTAACATCCACAAGCTCTCAAACCTCTTCTTTTCACCCTCACGTCCATTTGTTTGGAATTAACAGTGCACGTTAGTTCCGGTCATGTGCACCGTTCTATACACACTACAAATCCCATAATTCATAGTCCTTAGGAGTGATGGAGAAGTTATCAAGAGAGGGTGACTATGTTCATACATACAGTGGGACAAACATAGCCACCCTCTAACAGGAAGTCGAATTACAGCAGCAAAGAAAAAATAATTTGGAGATTTGGAGGTGGCTGGGAGCAATAGAAGGGACTTTTTTGAGTTAAGAACACATACTTGAATATAATATACATTTTTAAACCCGAGTTTAGTATCCCACATCTACATTTTTAATTACTGTAACATTTATATTGACAAACATTTAAAATGTAAAAGTGTCTGTATTCCAATTTATGTGCACGTGAACCCAAAATCACTACCTCATAATTAGCAGCAGCATTGTTAGGCTTTCATACAAACTTCTTCAGTTGGCATGATAGGCAGCCCAATGGCCAACTCAGCCTAAGACAAGAAGCACTGCTACTGACAAGATCCCCAGGTAGTAAACAGTTTTACAGCATACAATTTTTATTTTTTAAATTTTTTGCGAATTGGTTGCAAAGTTTTTTTTACCTAAAATTAGCATTACGTTTTTGTTTCAGGCTGAAGCTGTTTGTTTTCAGACTCTCTATAAATGTAAGTCATGTAACTTCTGTAAGCAGCAGGGTATCATCATACATGACAATACACTTTGCAATGGAAAAGGAAGAAACGTGTAAAATATCATCCTGGGCTAACTACTTGTATGCCAGAGATATGCAATTAGTGGACCTCCAGCTGTTGCAGAACTACAAGTCCCATGAGGCATAGCAAGACTCTGACAGCCACAAGAATGACACCCAGAGGCAGAGCACGATGGGACTTGTAGTTTTGCAACAGCTGGAGGTTCGCTAATTGCATATCCCTGTTGTATGCATTTATTACACTTTACTATTACTGCACCTTTGCCATTGTTTTTAAAGAGGCGTTCCAGCCGCAAAAAAGTTTTTTTAAAAGTCTTTTTTTAAAAGTCAGCAGCTACAAGTACTGTAGCTGCTGACTTTTAATAAGGACACTTACCTGTCCAGGGAGCCTGCAATGTTTGCCCCCCAGGCCAATTCATCCACTGGCTCGAGTGCAGGTGAAACCGGCAGTGGAGCCTTCAGGCTTCACAGCCAGTTTCCAACTGCGCATGCCTGAGTCACATGGTGCATTATGAATGGCCACCTCATCTTCTGGGACACACACAGGTCCCAGAAGGCAGCGAGAGAGAAGGAGGAGGGCTCACCACAGAAGAGGACTCTCTGCGGCCTAGGTAGGATGGAAGGACACATTGTACTTCTAAAAAGGTCGGAAAGAAAAAATATATACAGATATCCAAAAACGATGGGTGGAGGGGTGGACTTTAGTTTAAGACAACCTTGTAAAGTTGGGTGGAACTCCACTTTAATCTATTTTATCTGTTTATAACATTTGGTAATAACATTTTTAGTTTATATTAGTAATAAAGTGGGGATAATGAAATAAATCCACTGAAAACTCCAACCATG
Organism: Aquarana catesbeiana; assembly: GCF_042186555.1. NCBI lineage: Eukaryota > Metazoa > Chordata > Amphibia > Anura > Ranidae > Aquarana > Aquarana catesbeiana. Next base: position 737,594,986 of record NC_133325.1, on the reverse strand, counting down.
TGTGACTATTCCACACAACAAAAACATAAAAACTAACATAATGTATCATTATTTTCTTTAGCTACTTTGAAAAGTTAATGATAAAAAAGCAAATTAATAAGTCTGTTGACAGTAAAGCCCTGTTTTCTAAATAAAATCTGCATATATAAATGTCAGGTGGTCTTTAGGTTCTGTTCTGGTTTTATAATTGGTCCAAACTCCCTACCAAGTATTTTGCTGCAATTTTGCCGTGACTTTGCCATGATTTTGCCGCAATTTTGACTGACTTAAAGCAATGCCTGTGTAATGTTAGCAGGGATCACAAGGGCATCCCGCGATTTGCAGTGTTTCCAAATCGCTGGCACAATCATGGCCATTCCACCCGTATAACGGAACGCCAAGGTGTGAATGGAGACTGAGGACTATGGACCTCAAGTTGCATCAAAGTTGGACCAAAGTAGTGCAGGAACTGACTTGAAGTCGCACAGATATGAATGGTACTCATTGGAAATCATGGGGTACAACTTGTCATCTGACTTTGCAGTCCCAAGTCACAGGACAAGTCGCATAAGTGTGAAAGGGGCCTAACTGATAATCAATTAATTTTAGATAGTGCTTGCTATACCATAAGCTAATAATACCCAAACAATTGTGACATGCTGTGGATACCGCTGCAGTGATAAAGTACCAAACAATGATGCAAATAATGCAAATATAAACAAAACATTATATTTACATATAAACTGAAGTGGCATAGTGAAAACAGTCCATAATGCAATCTTGAGTGCTTCGTGCCTCGTTCTCAGGTTTCCCCCTATGTGTTCCACTACGTGTAATAATATGTACACAGACGTCGGTGACTTTCCTATAACAAAGAAAGTCAGCAAGGCTTGTAGGTCTGTAGAGAGACCTGTCCCACAATTCCTGATGTCTCATTTCCTTGAATTCAATGTTCCTCCCTGTTGAAATCCAAGGGATTCTCCCACATGGTTATTTGGCAGATAAGAAATAAATGGAGAGACAGCCTCTTATAGTATAAAATCTTTTTATTTATTCTTGTTAAATTACAATAAAAAAAATTGCAATATAAAACTGTCACAATATAAATACAAACGGCCCTCTGGTAATGCAAAGAGATGGACCCTGCCTAGAGCCTAGCTTACGTTCCACTCACTGAGCCAGAAGTGACGCTCGGGAGAATGAGCTTTACGCGTTTCATCATCAACAGGCAATGTTGTCAAAAGCACTTGGATTGCAACGGGGAGGAAGACTGAATTTGTGGAAAACAAGACACATGGAATTGTGGGACAGGTCCCCCTAAAGACCTACACGCCTTGCTAACTTTCCTTGCTATAAGTAAAATAATAATGGGCTGCAGCCTGCACTGACATGTGTCCCCACACCTGCATACAATATTTATACCATTTAAGTGCTGCACAGCTATAAACCACAATTGTGCACTCAAGAATTATTTAAAGTGGTTGTAAACCTCAGAAATGAAATATGAACAAAGGAAATCCCTCTATAGTGTGTACTTGTCTCATTTAAAAGCACTAAGTGTCATTTTTGTCTGCTGCTTCATTCCTCTGCTATCAGCATGAATCACTCTGACACGTTTTCCAGACATCATAAGAAAAAAGGTGACAGGAGGGAGAGCTCCAGCTGATTGACAGCCTTAGCTCTGTTCCCGTCTGCTGTATAAGGGGGGGAGTGTCCCTTCCCTCCAATCAGCTCACAGAGTTGTCATTGCTGAGCTTTGCAGAATGTAATTTCAGCTCTCTGTCCCCTTTTTTGGGGCGTTTAGACAAGCTTTATAAATTCTGGACTTGGAATGGGTATAGAGAAGAGAAGACTGCAGATAAACAGCTACAACGTATGTAGGATTTTTTTTTTAGTCTCTGTGTATCACCTAAGGCCAGTTTCTTCACTGGGTATATGTAAAGGTTTAAAACCAATTTACATGTTTTAAAAAAAATAATAACCTGCATGCTGGAAATTTTATAGAATCTAACTGTGTACCATCAACACAATTAGTTAAATAAATCAACAAATTAACACAGAAGTCCTGCGTATTTGTTCATCACAAGTGCCAGTGAATAAATTCAATGTTGTGAATCCCAGGTGCTCCACCACCTGTCACCTTATGCTCTCACATGGAGATATTGAACTATATGGAAAAACAGGTCTCACTGTACCTTTCCCTTTAGGAGAGGACATGTGCACTGCTGAAAATTTTGTTTGTTTTTGTATTTTTTTTTGTTTGTTTTTCAGGTCATTCATTATGATTGAAATTAGTGAATTGGAAAATTAGAAAATTTGTATATTCGTAAATGTGAAAATATGTGAATTCGTAAATGCCAAAATTCGGAAATTAGAAAAGTAGAAAATCCATACATTCGGAAATGAAAAATTTCGGAAATTAGAAAATTAGAAAAAAAGAACATTCAAAAATTCAAAAATCAGAAAATAAGAAAGCAAATCCGAAAATTTGAAAGAATGAAAATCCAAAGATTTGAAAATTTGAAATAATAGTTAACTAACTAATAATAACTAACTATTAAATTATAGGTATTGGAATTTCCTTTCAAATTTGTCTGTTAGTCAACATAACAAATTTATCCAAAGTTACAAATTATCCAAAATAATGAATGTCGCATCTAAACAAATGGAACTAAATAAATTGTTATTTACTATTATTAATTTGTTACATTCCATTTGTTTATATACGGCATTCGTTATTTCGTATAATTCGTAAACTTCGGATAAATTAGTATTTGTTACATTTACTGCCAAATTTGAAAGGAAATTCCAATACCTATAATTTAATAGTTAGTTAATTTATTATAAGTTAGTTATTATTTCAGATTCTTGAATTTTGGGGTTTTCGAAATTTGTTCTTTTGAAATAAGGATTTTGGAATTTCTGAATATTCTAATTTACGAATATTCGGAAAAATTTGTTGAACTGTTTTTCCTTAATTCAGGTGTCTCCAAATTAACAAATTTGTCAAAATTCATTAAAAAAACTAATTAGGAACTAAACGAATTGAACATGTCCATTTAGTTGTTAAGTACCTCCTGGACACCTCTGGAATAGTCACCGTGCTTCCATTTTCTATGGTTCCTCAGCATTATCCTAACAACCAGCTACTCATCCCCGACTAGCACATTCAACTATCAGCAGGGGAATCCAGACTGAGAGGTCAATGTAAAAAAACAGTGGGTATAGTGTAAAAAAAAGTGTTAAGCCCCCCCCCAAAAAAAATCATATCATGCCCATTAGAGTTGGTATGAATTTCAAGAGGGACTAAAAAAAAGAAAAAGAAATAAAGTCCTGTGGTCTTCCTAAAATTCTATACCATGCCCTTCTAGTCTGGTATAAATGTTAAGAGGGAACTTTGTGCAAAAAAAACAGAAAAAAGCTTGAGGTCCCCCAAAATCCATACCAGACCTTTAATCCTCATGACATCATTGATCAAATTTGGTCATGTCCATATGTGGTCAATGATGTCACCGGAGACTCTGCCCCCTTGCTAATGTAGGCAGCCACCTGGGATCGTGATTGACATGACAGTACCCAGTCTGCAGACCTCCATAACCTCAGTGTCAGACCCCTGCCACCTTCACCACCTGATGACCAATAGCTACTCAAACTCACGCCGCACTGTCACTGATACATGACAATGACACTCTCAGCCTCAACCTGCACAAATATTTGCCAGCTTGCGGGACCACAATCTAGGTGCCAGCAGACTAAGAGCAATTGACACTGTGGCTAGTTAACAACACTGTTAACCTGTTAAGCTGCTACCAGATATTTTATTGGTAATATAAACTATCTGCAATAACAGTTATGGCTTTTAACAAATGCCTGCAATACACACACGACACAACAGGCAGGAATATGCTGATATTTACAATATAGTAGAATTTTTCAAAGAAACAGGAGTTCTTTAAGTTCTGCTTTAGTGCATTAGAGACAATATTAACAATTTTAAAATAGCATTTAAAAACAAAAAACAGGTAAAACAGTGCAAACAAAATGTTTACAGGAAAAGTGACAACACTGCAACAGTAAAACAAAAAGAGAAGTGTGGAAATCCAAGTTCCAGCTGTCCCTTGCTGGCTCTACACCAAGAACTAAGAAATCAAAGACCACTGATTGCTCAGTTCTTAGATCCACTCTAAGCACAGAGTTGTGACTGTCTGTGGTCTGCCTCTCCAGAGCTCACTGGAGCGCCAGAATGTGCAGGGGGTGGGAGCAGCTGGCACAGGCTTTCAGCAGCTTTAATGCACTGTCAGTTGAATCTGGGTCACAGGTGTGCAGAAATAAGTAAGGCCATACTACTCCTTTGAGAGTGAAAATTCTTAACAACATCCAGTCAATGCACATCTGATGGATCAAGTTGAGTCTTAGAAAAAAAAATGGATGGTAAGGGAGAGAAGAAGAGAAGCACCTCTGGCATTATAGCCAAGTACAGAAAGGGGGTCACTGATACTATGTGTTTCTTATTCTAAAGAACGTCAGGTACCTGTAAAAGGTTAAGTCCAGAGCAGAGCTTTGGCTGGGTGTTGAAGCATTATCGTAGTCAGGCAGGCCGGGTCAGCAACAAATCAGCAGCAAATCTTGACAGCAAGGTACAAGGTCAGAATCCAGAAGCGTGATCAGAGACAGACAGGGTCATGCACAGACTGACATTAATAAAATATAGAAAAAAATACCTCAATGGGGACTTTAAAGTCAGACTAGGGAATAATTAAAGGTGTAATACAGAGTGTAAAAGAGTTAAAACAATTTTTTATTGATTTACATTCTAAAACATAGCCCAAAGGGGTATGAAATGAATACAGAGCACCCAAAAAATTCAGATATGCTGGAGCACCAAACTGACCAAAGTGGCATGAGGGCCAGATTCTAAGGGTGTTCTCAGCTTAGCCCAATGCATTTCGGAAATGTCTGTTTATTCCTTCTTCAGAGGAGGAAAAGGGTGCAAAGCATCTACAATATAATGATACAGCAGTCAAAAAAGTGTGTACAAGCATTAAACTCAAAGACTGGCAGAGTAATGCAGAATCATCAGGTAAAGAGAGCAATCCAGGAAACAGGCAGAGGTCAATGTCTAGAAGTTCAGTAACTCGGCAGTCTCACACACTCAGGAAAGCAGATGCAACAAATGGGCCCAGTACACAGGAAGTGTGGATGGACTGCAGCCAGAAGGAAGGTGGAGCTAGAGAGTCCCAGAAGCAGATGTACTAAGCAGAGTGTAAGCTACAGAGAGTCAGATTCCCCAACAGCAGAGCCAATAGGACCAGGCACTTGATAGGCTGACTCATGAATGTTATTTTTAAAGAGAAATCCTTTATATTAGTAATAATATGAAGTAATAGCAACAGTTGTTTGTCTATAGTATTGTGGTTCACTGTGTTGAAGGTCCTTAGAATTTCTACAGTCATGTGGTGGAGAAAAATTGTTGATACTAGGAATCGCTTGGTTGGGTGCACCAAACCTCATTATCATCACACAGGATTGGGGGGAAAAAGCCCTTCAACATGGGGACAAGTATTTTTCCATGGGGTCTTCCCTGGCCAGGTACCCCTCATGTTGAGGAGTTGTAGCCTGGTATAGATCAGGGAGGGAGGACACACACTTGTCGCACCTTTCCTTGCCACCCAGGCTTGGTGTTTGGATAAGGATCTGGCATGGATTTTGTGAGGATCTCACACTTTCCCCCCAGTATTTTTTGGTGTGGGGTTTCACTTTAAGATCCATTAAAGAATCAAAGGGTCTGGTATGGAATTTGGGAGACACGCCTTTTCTGTCTTTTTGTTCTTTGAGTCCTCCTTAACCACTTCAGCCCTGAAAGGATTTACCCCCTTCCTGACCAGAGCATTTTTTGCGATTCTGCACTGCATCGCTTTAACTGAAAATTGCACAGTGGTGAGACGATGTACCCAAACAAAACGTAAATAGAGCTTTCTTTTGGTGGCATTTGATCACCTCTGTGGTTTTCATTTTTTGCACTATAAACAAAGACCAACAATTTTGAAAAAAAAGGCAATATTTTTTACTTTTTGCTATAATAAATATCCCAAAAAAATATATAAAAAAAATTTCTTCCATAGTTTAGGCTGATATGTATGCTCTTCTACATATGTTTGGTAAAAAAAATCACAATCAGTGTATAGGAAGTGGGATGTGGGTGTGGCACTGTTCCTATTTAGTGATCTGTGGTATCTTATTTGGGTGGGTGGTGATAGTATTAATCAAATCTGTCGTCATATAGAGTAAACCAAAAATAAAATAAAAAAATACATAAAAAGTAGGAGGGGTTCGAACAAATCGCATCAGCTTGCGGTTAATGTGACCCTATATGAACATTGAAAGTGCTTATGTGCTATTGTGATACACTTTATTGATACACTTTTAAAATTATTTGAACAGTAAACCAAAATTGAAAATCTTTCATAAAAATCTTTCATAAAATGTGTACATGTACATATGCAAAAAAAAAAAAAACACAAACGACGCGCAAAGTCCTTAATGTGTCACAATCAAATTCAATACAATAGACTTTAGTCTTGTTTTCTCAGTAGTAATATTCTTAGTTTCGTTAGTGCCAGTGCTGTTAAGATCTTGTGCTCTTAATGTGCAAACACTCACCAGCTGTCTTCACCCCTGCTGGGGTATCAGGCAGTCACAGTCTATGCCACTGTGTGGCAACTCTTGGCGATCTCAGGATCGTGGTGGTGTTTCACATGAAAAGAGAAGGGTTGCCCATAGCGTGATACCATTTAAAAGAATTTTATTTTGAGAATAAACAGTGGTACTCACATTTAAAAAGGTTCATCTATGCAAAAAAAAGGTAAAATCCAAGTTGTTTGCTAGCAATCCTGTGTTGTTTTGGGAGACGCAGATTAGGCCACGCCCTACACGTTTCGTCATTGGACGTCTACAGGAGCGTGACCTCTGCTGCACCTCCCACCCTTATATAGTGTGCAGTTTTAATTTGACACCTGTGTTGTGGGCGTTCGTTTAGCTTGTGTTAGCACCAGACCAAATTCCGCTTGCGGCCATTTTGTCAGTGTTTTTGCGGACCATAGCCCGCCTGTATTTCTGATCTGCCGCGGTGCCGCAATGTCCATTGGCAGCCATTTTCCCAGTGTTTTTGCAGACCATAGTCCGCGGTGTTGTAAACAACTAGAAGCCCATTGGCGGCCATTTTCCCTGTGTCTTTGCAGACTGTGGTCCGTATATATGTCACAAGCGCCGCTGTAGGCATATAGATTATTATTATTATTATTATTATTATTCAGGATTTATATAGCGCCAACAGTTTACGCAGTGCTTTACAATATAAAAGGGAGACAATACAGTTATAATACAATACAATACAATAGGATTAAGAGGGCCCTGCTCAGAAGAGCTTACAATCTAATAGGGTGGGGCAGGTGGTACAAAAGGTTGTAACTGTGGGGAATGAGCTGGTGGAAGTGGTTGGAGATTAGATGGAGACATGATATGCTTTCCTGAAGAGATGAGTTTTCAGGGATTGCCTGAAGGTAGCAAGAGTAGGGGATAGCCGGATAGATGGAGGTAGCGAGTTCCAGAGGGTGGGAGAGGCTCTGGAGACATCCTGGAGACGAGCATGGGAGGAGGAGATGAGAGAGCTTGAAAGCAGGAGGTCTTGAGAAGAGCGGAGAGGTCGATTTGGGTGATATTTGGAGACAAGATTAGTGATGTAGCTTGGGGCAGAGTTGTGAATGGCTTTGTATGTTGTGGTTAGAATTTTGAATTTAATTCGCTGGGTGATTGGGAGCCAGTGTAGTGATTGAAGTAGAGGGTTAGCAGACACTGAGCGGTTGGTAAGGTGGATAAGTCTGGCAGCAGCATTCATGATAGACTGAAGAGGGGATAGCCTATGGAGCGGTAGGCCAATGAGAAGGGAGTTGCAATAGTCAAGGCGAGAGATAACGAGGGAGTGAATGAGGAGCTTGGTGGTTTCATTTGTTAAAAAAGGGCGAATTTTAGAGATGTTACGGAGGTGAATTCTACAAACTTTTGACAGTGATTGGATTTGAGGCTGAAATGACAAGTCAGAGTCTAGGATTACACCTAGTACCCTGGCGTGAGGGGAGGGACTGATGGTTGCATTGTTGATTTTGATGGAAAAGTCATGGAGGGGAGCACGGGCGGGGGGGGGGAATATTAATAGCTCAGTTTTAGAGAGATTTAGTTTAAGGAAGTGGTGCGACATCAGAAATTGCAAAAATTAGAGGAATCAATTATGCATTAAGTGAACATTTAAATTAAAATCATTTAAAAAATGTATATATATATATATATATATATATAAACAAGTAAATAAAGATACAGGAGCCCCAAAGAAATTAATTGATAAATTGATCGATCCGGTAGCTGGTGTATAATGATCCAAGGGTATATAAAAAAAAAAAAAAAAATTAAAATATATAAAAAAATATATTAAAAAAAATAAATAAATGAAAAAAATAAAAAATATATGTAAAGAAATTTTGGGGACCCCGCATAGAGTAATTCATTCATCAATATATTGTAAAAATCTACGTTCATATAAAAATATTTATATAAGGAGCGGGTTACATGTCACTTGTATGGGGGGAATATGAGTCTGCTAGCAGGAGGACTATAATCAGTTTACATCCTGAACCTCCTGCTGATCCCGATTGCTAATAGATGGACAGATCAGCTTTCGTATGGGAAATTTTTTTTTTTTTAATTAAGTGTGGTGGGGAGATAGTTGTGCAGTGAACCATAAATGGGTTGTCATGGGGTGATATAATGAATTCCCTTACATACCAAAGAGATAGGAACACTATCCGCTGTTTAGCGCATTATTAATCAATCGGTGGTGGCATGTACATTTCAAGTATATGGATCTATACGACATTATGATTATTTAATGTATCCTAGTAGAATGAATGTTTTTTCTTAATAGGTTATTGCGTGTTGACATGTTGTCCTAATATATAAATGAAACTGCTTAATGTACATTAGTATACCCCATTGCCATTAAAGATAGGGGTGAGTATGGGTGGATATATATATATATATATATATATATATATATATATATTTTTTTTTTTTAATATCTGATCTGTACACAGGTGCTCTTACTTCATATCTCAAAAAAATTGAATGATTATGTCTTATTAAGGTTGTTGCGTATTGGCATCAAGTCTTAATGTGAAGATAGAGGCCTGGTGAATATTGATACATATCAATGACATGCTAGGTAGAGTGATCCTTTGTATATAGGCTGACATGTCACACCTTAGCTGTTTTTCTCTATATGTGGGTAGAATCTAGATGTTCGTGCTTCGTCCTTTGTTCACTCGTTTGGAAAAAGGAGACAGTAGGAAATGGAATAAAGCGGAAATGAATGGGATGAAAAAAGATCAGGAACAAGGGTGTATGCCCAAGATGTTTGGCATAATAGGACTATTTCGGGCTTGTTCCTTTGGTTTAGTACCTTAGTATAAGCTGATAAGTTAGGTCGCATATAATGCCAATACAAACCCCTGTATGATGTCTGTAAATTCCCCTATGTGGTCAACTGTTTGATGTTATATTCTATTCCGTTATATTCTTAGAAGTTGGTAAGGAAACAATTTAAGTCAACGTCTATGTTCATTCCCATCGGATGGAGGGTGTCCAACTGGAAAATCCATTTGGTTTCATTTTGTGACACCTTGATATTTAGTTGTCTCCTCTCCAATGGCCTTTAATCTTGTCGATGGTGTAGAAAATCATGCATGTTGGATCTCTGTTGTGGTAGTCCCTGAAGTGTCTAGAGACACTATGTTTATTAAAACCATTTTTGATGTTTGTGATATGCTCTCTGATCCTAACATGTAATTGTCTGGTTGTTCTTCCCACGTACTGTTTAGAACAAGGACATTCTAGTACGTAGGTGACATGGGTGTTGTTACAGGTTATTAATTCTCTAATTTTGTATTCTTTTCGATTAGATGTTGACCTTAAGCTATTTATTATTTTTTTATTATTTTCTTGTTTGTTTTTTTGCTGGTCTTACATGGCAAACATTTTCCACACTTATAAAAACCTTTTAGGTTATTACCTATCCTTATCTGTTTTGGAGGGTCAAGTGCATTATGCACTAATTTATTTCTGAGGGTTGGGGCCTTTCTGTAAATAAAAATAGGCTTTTTTGGTAATATGGGGTTTAGGACTTTGTCCGATTGTAGAATAGGCCAGTATTTTTTTATTATAGTTTCCACATTCTTGTATTGCCTATTATATCCTGGTATGAAGGCTAGATCCATATTTTTATCTTTTCTTTGTTGGTTCCGTGTTCCTTTTGGGATATCTTGGGATATCTTTCTCTGCATACATAGACTTACAAAAATTTGTAAGGAAATTAAAGCGGAGTTCCAAAATGGAACTTCCGCTTTTCGGAACCCTCCCCCCCTCCGGTGTCACATTTGGCACCTTTCAGGGGGGAGGGGGGTGCAGATACCTGTCCTGTTCCTCCGCGCTGTCTCCTGGGAAACACACAGGTCCCAGGAGATAGCAGTAGGGAACCGGGAAGTGAAGCCGCAACGCTTCACTTCCTGATTCCCTAACCTAGGATGGCGGCGGCAGCTGTCGAGAGTCGAGCGACTTATCGGCGTCGGCTGCCGACATCACTGGACCCTGGGACAGGTAAGTGGCCATGTATTAAAAGTCAGCAGCTGCAGTATTTGTAGCTGCTGGCTTTTAATATTTTTTTTGGGTGGACTCCCTCTTTAAATATAAAGAAATTTTTTGCAATGAAAGGCAACAAGGGAACTCAAGCAGTGAAAGATATCCCGATATTCCAACATTCAAAATTCAAAAATAATTCTATATTTAATCCTAACCCACAACAAAATGAGAGTCTTGTTGTTTTTAAAAAGACGGTGGAACAGGACTTGAGAAAAATGAAATAAAAAAAAGTGAAAAGAAATATATGGAACACCAATAAAGAAATAGAGGGGAAGAAAAACATAGTCATCCGGCCGGCAGATAAGGGGGGGTTTAGTTATTTTAAATAAAACCGACTACGAACTGGAAATGAATAAATTACTGAAAACGCCAAACACCTATAAAAAACTGAAAAGTAATCCGAAAGCCGAATATGGGAAAATCTGAAATCCTATATTAATAAAGGCGAAAAAATTGTGATTCTGACTAAAAAAGAGGCAAGGTACTTAGTCCCAGAAACGGCGAAAACTCCAATTATCTACTATGTTCCCAAAATTCACAAAGACCAGAAGAACCCCCCCCGGAAGACCAATAATAAGTGACATTGACTCACTGTTTTCGAGACTAGGAGCGTATTTAGATAGCTATCTACAACCACTGGTGGTAAAGGGAAAATCCTATCTGAAAGATAGTAAACAATTGATTGCAGAGCTGAGCAACTTTAAAACCAATGAACAAGATATCCTAGTCACCATCGACATAAATTCCCTATATACAAATATTGTTCAAAAGGATGGACTAAGGGGTGTGGAATGGGCCCTACATCTATTAACTGACCTAAAAGAAGAACAAATTAAATACATTTTGGAAGGATTGGAATTGGCCATGAGCCACAATTACTTTTGGCACAAAGGAGGCTTCTACACCCAGACTAAGGGAGTAGCTATGGGGGCTAAATATGCCCCCAGTGTGGCAAACTTGCTCCTCAATAAATGGGAGGAAGAACAAATCTATAGCGTCAATAGGAAAAATCTGAAATTATACCGGCAATATATAGATGATATTTTAATAGTGTGAAGTGGTAATGAAGAAGAATTGCAGAGTTTTTTTGACGAAATAAATTGCAATATTTACGGGCTTACATTCTCAGGAAATTAGAACAAGGAAAGTATAGACTATCTGGATTTACAGATATACAAAAACCAAGGATATCTGAACACCAGAACATACTTTAAGAAGACGGATAGGAATGGATATATTTCAACTAACAGTTGTCACCACCCACAATGGATTGGTAACATCCCCAAAGGACAACTTATGCGAATATATAGAAACTGTAGCGACAAGAGGGAATACGACAAGCAAGCAGATATCTTAATCAATAGATTTGTGGAAAAAGGATATAAAAAGAAGGATCTAATATTACTTAAAGGAAAGGTCAGAAATATGGATAAAAAGACATTAATAGAAGGAACACGGAACCAACAAAGAAAAGATAAAAATATGGATCTAGCCTCCATAACAGGATATAATAGGCAATACAAGAATGTGGAAACTATAATAAAAAAATACTGGCCTATTCTACAAACGGACAAAGTCCTAAACCCCATATTACCGAAAAAGCCTATTTTTATTTACAGAAAGGCCCCAACCCTCAGAAATAAATTAGTGCATAATGCCCTTGACCCTCCAAAACAGATAAGGATAGGTAGTAACCTAAAAGGTTTTTATAAGTTTTCAAAATGTTTGCCATGTAAGACCAGCAAAGAAAACAAACAAGAAAATAACTAGCTTTAGGTCAACGTCTAATGGAAAAGAATACAAAATTAGAGAATTAATAACCTGTAACAACACCCATGTCACCTACGTACTAGAATGTCCTTGTTCTAAACAGTACATGGGAAAAACAACCAGACAATTACATGTTAGGATCAGAGAGCATATCACAAACATCAAAAATGGTTTTAATAAACATAGTGTCTCTAGACACTTCAGGGACTACCACAACAGAGATCCAACATGCATTATTTTCTTCGCCATCGACAAGATTAAAGGCCATTGGAGAGGAGACAACAAAAATATCAAGGTGTCACAAAATGAAACCAAATGCATTTTCCAGTTGGACACCCTCAATCTGATGGGAATGAACATAGACGTCGACTTAAATTGGTTCCCTACCAACTTCTAAGAATATAACGGAATAGAATATAACATCAAACAGTTGACCACATAGGGCAATTTACAGACACCATACAGGGGTTTATATTGGCATTATATGCGACCTAACTTATCAGCTTATACTAAGGTACTAAACCAAAGGAACAAGCCCGAAATAGTCCTATTATGCCAAACATCTTGGGCATACACCCGTGTTCCTGATCTTTTTTCATCCCATTCATTTCCACTTTATTCCATTTCCTACTGTCTCCTTTTTCCAAACGAGTGAACAAAGGGCGAAGCACGAACATCTAGATTCTACCCACATATAGAGAAAAACAGCTAAGGTGTGACATGTCAGCCTATATACAAAGGATCACTCTACCTAGCATGTCATTGATATGTATCAATATTCACCAGGCCTCTATCTTCACATTAAGACTTGATGCCAATACGCAACGACCTTAATAAGACATAACCATTCAATTTTTTTGAGATATAAAGTAAGCGCACCTATGTACAGATCAGATATTCAAAAAAAAAAAAAAAAAAAAAAAAATATATATATATATATATATATATATATCCACCCATACATAAGGACTCACCCCTATCTTCAATGGCAATGGGGTATACTAATGTACATTAAGCAGTTTCATTTATATATTAGGACAACATGTCAACACGCAATAACCTATTAATAAAAAACATTCATTCTACTAGGATACATTAAATAATCATACCGCCGTATAGATCCATATACTTGAAATGTACATGCCACCACCGATTGATTAATAATACGCTAAACAGTAGATATTGTTCCTATCTCTTTGGTATGTAAGGGAATTCAATATATCACCCCACGACAACCCATTTAAGGTTCACTGCACAACTATTGTCCATCTATTAGCAATCGGGATCGGCAGGAGGTTCAGGATGTAAACTGATTATAGTCCTCCTGCTAGCAGACTCATATTCCCCCCATACAAGTGACATGTAACCCGCTCCTTATATAATTTTTTTTATAAGAACATAGATTTTACAATATATTGATGAATTCATTACTCTATGCGGGGTCCCCAAAATTTCTTTACATATATTTTTTATTTTTTTTATATATTTTTTTTTATATTTTTTTATATTTTTTATATATCTTTTTAAATAAATTTAAAAACTTTTTTTTTATATATACCCTTGGATCATTATACACCAGCTACCGGATCGATCAATTTATCAATTAATTTCTTTGGGGCTCCTGTATCTTTATTTACTTGTTTATATATGTACAGTTTTTTAAAAGATTTTAATTTAAATGTTCACTTAATGCATAATTGATTCCTCTAATTTTTGCAATTTCTGATACGAATGTTAGTCACATTACCCAGCTATAGTGTGCGGAATCGTCAGCTAGTTTGTCTGAAATTAAATAATCACATCCACATCTAGACGTGAAGGGGTGGTGACACCGAAGAAAGAATTGATAATTGATTGCAGAAGTGTCTCCAAACACCAAACATTACAGCACATAGGGCAGTAACATGGACTTCTGTCTGCAATTACATAAGGAAAATGGCCACCGTGGGACATCTATATGCCTACAGCGGCGCTTGTGACATATATACGGACCACAGTCTGCAAAGGCACAGGGAAAATGGCCGCCAATGGGCTTCTAGTTGTTTACAACACCACGGACTACGGTCTGCAAAAACACAGGGAAAATGGCCGCCAATGGACATTGCGGCACCGCGGCAGATCAGAAATACAGGCGGGCTACGGTCCGCAAAAACAATGACAAAATGGCCACAAGCAGAATTTGGTCCCGTGCTAACACAAGCTAAACGAACGCCCACAACACAGGTGTCAAATTAAAACCGCACACTATATAAGGGTGGGAGGTGCAGCAGAGGTCACGCTCCCATAGTCGTCAATGACGAAACGCGTAGGGCATGGCCTAATCTGCGTCTCCCAAAACAACACAGGATTGCTAGCAAACAACTTGGATTTTACCTTTTTTGCATAGATGAACCTTTTTAAATGTGAGTACCACTGTTTATTCTCAAAATATTTAAATGGTATCACGCTATGGGCATCCCTTCTCTTTTCATGTGAAACACCGCCAAGATCCTGAGATCGCCAAGAGTTGCCACACAGTGGCATAGACTGTGACTGCCTGATACCCCAGCAGGGGTAAAGACAGCTGGTAAGTGTTTGCACATTAAGAGCACAAGATCTTAACAGCACTGGCACTAACGAAACTAAGAATATTACTACTGAGAAAACAAGACTAATGTCTATTGTATTGAATTTGATTGTGACACATTAAGGACCTTGCGCGTCGTTTGTGTTTTTTTTTTGTTTTTTTTGCATATGCACATGTACACTTTTTATGAAAGATTTTTATGAAAGATTTTCAATTTTGGTTTACTGTTCAAATAATTTTAAAAGTGTATCAAAAAAAGTCTATCACAATAGCACATAAGCACTTTCAATGTTTATATAGGGTCACATTAACCGCAAGCTGATGCGATTTTTTCGAACCCCTCCTACTTTTTATGTATTTTTTAATTTTATTTTTGGTTTACTCTATATGACGACAGATTTGATTAATACTATCACAACCCACCCAAATAAGATACCACAGATCACTAAATAGGAACAGCGCCACACCCACATCCCACTTCCTAATTTAGCTCTTCCCACTTTATGTGGTGAGTGCATGCTGGGGGGCAGCAGTTCCAACTCACCTGAAACTCACTGGAGATCACTTTTTCGTTATTTCCACTGCGCGGGCTACTATCATATTTTTTATCATAATCAGTGTATATTGATTGGTTTGCGCAAAAGTTATAACATCTACAAAAAAGGGGATAGATTTATGGCATTTTTATTATTATTTTTTTTTTTACTCATAATGGTGGCAATCGGCAATCTTTTTATTGGGACTGCAACATTATGGCGGATAGATCGGAAACTTTTGACACTATTTTGGGACCATTGACATTTATACAGCGATCAGAGCTACAAATAGCCACTGATTACTGTATAAATGACACTGGAAGGGAAGGGGTTAACACTAGGTAACGAACAAGGGGTTAAGTGTGTTCCCTGGGTGTGTTCTAACTGTAAGGGGGATGAGCTCACTACAATATGACAGAGATCACTGCTCCTTATGACAGGGAGCAGCTGATCCCTGTCATGTCACTAGGCAGAACAGGGAAATGCCTTGTTTGCATAGGCATTTCCCCGGTTCTCCTCGCCAAAATCATGGGCAGCCGGTGAACATTGAGTTTATGGGACCCTCGGGCACGCTCCTGCGGTACGCCCTTTTGCCTGCCCATGCCATTCTGCCGATATAAATCTGCGTGCAGTGATCGGCAAGCGGTTAAAATCCACACCAAAGGGCCTTGTATGATTCTTTGGGGGACCCCACACACCTGTCAGTTGGAAATCTCCAGCTGACAGCTGAATGTGCTGGGTGGGGATAAGTCACTGGTTGTAAGGATTCCGGCAGGTGCTGGCTCCCTAACAACCAGGAGGAAGCTGGTTGGAATACTGCCCTGCGGCCCAGTCTCCGAAGGAGGGGATCATGCTCTGCTTCAGTATGTCACAGTACATGTTAGCATTCATGGTTCTCTCAATGAACTGTAGCTCCCCAGTGTTGGCAGCTCTCATGCCACCCCAGACCATGACACTCCTACCGCCATGTTTGACTGTAGCCAAGACACACTTGTCTTTGTACTCCTCACCTGGTTGCACCATCTGAACCAAATAAGTTTATCTTGGTCTCATCAGACCACAGGACATGGTTCCAGTAATCCATGTCCTTAGTCTGCTTGTTTTCAGCAATCTGTTTGCACGCTGAGCACCTGCAATGCACTCAACCTCTTTGGTCAACCATGGTTTGCAGGCTTTCTTGTGGATCATCTTTAGAGGAGGCTTTCGTCTGGGATGACAGCCATGCAGACCAATTTGATTCAACGTGTTGCATATGGTCTGAGCACTGACAGGCTGACCCCTACCCCTTCAACCTCTGCAGCAATGCTGGAAGCACTCATACATCTATTTCCCAAAGACAACCTCTGGATATAACGCTGACCATATGCACTCAACTTCTTTGGTTGACCATGGCGAGGCCTGTTCTGAGTGCAACCTGTCCTGTTAAACCGCTGTACGGTCTTGGCCACCATGCTGCAGCTCAGTTTCAGGGTCTTGGCAATCTTCTTATAGTCTAGGCCATCTTTATGAAGAACAACAATTATTTTTTTCAGATCCTCAGAGAGTTCTATGCCATGAGGTGCCATGTTGAATTTCCAGTGACCAGTATGAGTGAGAGTGATAACACAAAATTTAACACACCTGCTGCCCATTCACGCCAGAGACCTCATAACACTAATGAGTCACATAACACAGAGGAGGGAAAATGGCTAATTGTGCCCAATATGGACATTTTCACTTAGGGGTATACTCACTTTTGTTGCCAGCGGTTTAGACATTAGTGGCTGTGTGTTGAGTTATTTTGAGGGGACAGCAAATTTACACTGTTATACAGGCTGTACACTCACTATTTTACATTGTAGCAAAGTGTAATTTCTTCAGTGTTGTCACATGAAAAGATATAACAAAATATTTACAAAAACGTGACTCACTTTTGTGAGATACTGTATATATAATTTTCTTTCTCTTTATTTTATACTCTCTTCTATGTTTTACATGCCCAAATGTGCTTTCACTGCTGATGTGTCAACATGGCATTACGTATTTTGTCCTATAATGTAAAAGGCCTGAACTCTATACAAAAGCGATGGTTGGCTTTGAAAGAGTTCAGATCAAAGGAGCATGCGTGGCGGCCCCTGACATGGACGCTTAGTCCGGGAGCCCCGTCCCACCCCAGCAGCTCAAAGCCCTCCAGCGCCATGAAAACCCATGATCCTCATCTGAATCAACTCCCCACGGACAGCAGATGTCCCGAGGACTCCCCCAAAAGCCAGCTTTTGAGGCCACTCAGTCACAGACTGGGACATCCAAGATGGCAGCCGCGTCACACCGCTCAGCCACTGCTAGCCTCACCAGTGCACAGGCCACGTCTTACTCCTCCATGCTGCAGCAGGGACTCACAGCGAGTAACCCCCCTGGAACCCGCATCCCCTGCCTCCACGGAATTCCTCATAGAACAGTCCCTTGCTGACCTGGACTTCTCCCCCATGGATGCTGGCCCTCCCCAGCTTCACCAGCCAGATTTGGGCTTAGTTCAGCCAGTGAATGTGGCAGACCTTTTTGCCAAGTTTGCAGATCTCCTAGACGGGACTGCACAACACTGCTAACAAGATCACAAGTGATATTAAAGCAGACCTCCAGGCCATAGGAACCCGCATGGAAATCATAGAAACCACCATTGCCAGAACGAACCAAAATACTGACTGTATCCAACTCCTACAGGATCAACTCGAGACTTCCAATGCTAAAATTGATGACCTCGAGAACAGGAATAAGATATATAATTTGAGGATTAGAGGGCTCCCAGAATCCTATAAGGATGTCCCTGAAATAATATTCTCTTTTTTTCAAAATTGTATTTTTATTGGGTTATAAAAGAGATACATGCAAACTCGTTACACATTGTACATTAAACCAGTAGGGAAAATGCATTGTTAACAAACATACAAGAAGAAGACAATGTAGAACACATAGTTGAATATAAGTAATGTCCACAGATACAAGACACAGGGGTGTACTGTATCACTTATCAAAAATTATAAACAACTCATAGGTGCATATTAGAGTCCAAAACCAGAGCACAGTCAAGAATATAAGAAGAGTTATATATATAAGAATATAAGAATATAAGAAAGACTTTTGGGAGGGAAGTAAATAATCAATGGAAGACCATTAAAGCATCCATTGGCATATTTAGCAATGGGGAAAGGGGGAGAGAGAATAAACTGAGACAACGTTATGTTAAAATAAATATAAAATTAGGAAGAGGTGGTTGATGCGTAAGTCCCATATTCCGATAGATCCCAGGGCTCCCATATATTAGTAAATTGGGGAATGGAATCGTGTACAGATGCCGTTAGGAACTCCATCCTCCAGATCTCAGCCACTAATTGCAAAAGTCTAGACAGTGGAGGGAGTGTACTGGACAACCAGTATAATGGAATAAGCCATTTGACAGCTAGCAGAATGTAAGAGATTAACCGTTTTGTTTTTTTGGGTACGCCTGGAATAGGGAGGCCCAGCAAGCAATTTAAGGGATCTAGTGGAAGGGTCACGTCCACCACCTTCTGTATGAGTTTGTTCACATCGTACCAAAAGGGTTGAATCAGAGAACATTGCCAAAAAATAAGAAACAAGGAACCTATGCCAGTTCCTCATTGCCAACAGTGCGGCAAAACTGAGGGGTCGTATTTATGAATTACATCAGGGGTCTTATACCAGAACATAAGAATCTTAATGGATGTCTCCCTTTGAGTGACACACTTGGAGTATTTGAAAACAGAAGACCAAATCTTGTCCCATAGCTGTATTGTAATAGGTCGGGCCAATAGTGTGACCATCTTTTCATATAGTGGTGCATGGTCTCCTCCAAGGGAGACGACTCATGGAGGATGCGATAGATACAGGATATTAAATGTCATTGATGTGGGCCCTGAGCACATAAATGTTCAAAGGTGGTTGGGTTATCGAGGGTCAGGGTTGAAGATTGAGAATGAAAGAAGTATCTAACCTGTAGATAAAAATGGAAAAGATGGGAAGGTATATCAAATTTCTCACATAGGGTATTGAAGGTATGTAATCTACGTGTGATGGGATGGACCAAACTTCGTAACTGAAAAAGAGGTGCATGGAGCCATGGGAAGACCCTACCCAGGGACATACTGTCTGGTATGAATGGGTTGAACAGCACATTCGCTAAAGGAGGGCAAGGTGAGGTGAGAGGATAGGTCTTGGAGCATTTACGCCAGATGGTTAGGGTAAAGGTCATTAGAGCATTGCACTCATGCTTATATATGGGATCCAGGGAGTGAGGGGAGCCCCATATCAAGGAGCACGGGTGAACCGGGTATAACACTCCTTTTTCAATGGCAGTCCACTGATTTGGTGCGTGTAGAGAGGACCATGAAGTAATGGCCCTCAAGTGTGTGGCAAAGTAATATTTAGCAATGTCTGAGGGCTCCCAGACCCCCCCTGGATCTTAGGGAGAAAACCACCGAGCTCGCAATGCCTTGAGCCCTACCTTCCCATATGAATTTTAGGAAACTCCTCTGAAGTGCTTTTAGCTGAGAAGAAAGCAGGGCAACCTGTGTTTCATAGTGGTAAAGCAATTGGGGTAAAATAGACATTTTAAGGATGTTAATCCTACCAGAGGATACTTCGACCAGGTCGACAGGGATTTGTTAATATCTAGAATCAGAGGGGGAAAGTTAGCAGAGTAGAGGGATGAGTATGAGGGGGTAAGAAGGACACCCAAATATTTGAGAGAGGCATTGCACCATTTATAGGGGTATGAGTCTTTGAGCTGGGATATTTGAGATGGTGTTAAGTGTATGGGGAGGGCTTCAGTTTTGGAAGTATTAACTTTATAGCCTGATATGGCACCAAAGGAAACCAATATGTATAAGTTTGGAGATAAACCTGGACAATCGGGATGCAAGTATTTTGGTAAATATTTTATAGTCTGAATTTAGAAGGGCTATGAGTCTATAATTATCCGGAATAGAGGGGTCCTTACCAGGCTTTGGAATAACTGAGATATAGGAATGAGAAAAGTGTGGAAGTGGGGAGGTGTCTTTAAGTAGGGAATCATACAGAGTTAACATATGTGGGGATAGAATGTCGAAGAAGGTTTTGTAGTAAGAGTATGGTAAGCTGTCAGGGCCGGGTGATTTATGCAGAAGGAGAGTCTTAATTATGGACAGAAGTTCTTCAGTTGTTTTGGCCACGTTCAAACTATCTAAATCTGCTACAGATAATTTTGAAAGTTTTATGGTAGAAAAGAAAGACTCAAATTTTTCCTGGGTGAAGTTGAAGTGATTATCCGGGGTCAGACAGTTATTGAGTCCACTGTAAAATGCACCAAATATTTTGGACATCTCATGAGGGCAGTGTGCTCTAGACCCATCTGCCTGTTGGAGACAGTCAGAAAATGAACTGAATGGTCGTGGGCATAATTTATTGACTAACATTCTATGGGGTTTATTAGAGTATTAATAAAATTTCTGCTTCATCCAGAGTAGAGATCTGGCTGTCTTGTCAAGCTGTGTTGATTTAATTTGTTCCCTGAGGGAGGTGACTTTACATCATTTCTCCACCGTGGAACACACAACAACCTTTTCTCCGCAGCTATCAGAGTGGAAGTTAAGGACTGTAGAAGTCCAGCTCTATCTCTCCTCAATCAAGAACTTTCAGCTATACATGCACCACGAAATACAGCCTTGTGTGCCTCCCACAGAGTAGAAACCCCCGACACCGACCCAGTGTTGTGCTGAAAATACTCTACCAAACTTTTTGTCAAAATGGAATAGGATACCTCGGACTGTAAGAGGTGATCATTAAGACGCCAATGACAGGATTTAGTGTAGGCCTGAGAAAGCATTAGACCTAAGGTGATGGGTACATGGTCTGACCATGTAATGGGGGATATGTCAGACTCAACCACGTAGGAGAGGAGTGGGGCTGAGATGAAAAAATGATCAAGGCGTGAGTACATTTTATGAGCTGGGGAATAGAACATGAATTGTTTAGCAGAGGAGTGTTTGATCCTCCATGAGTCGAATAATCAACAAGACCTAATACATTTACGAAAAGCATTAGCTTGGGATGAGATTTTTTTGTATGGTACAGTACTGAAGAGGGTCTGTCTATCTGTAGAGGGTGATATAACCAAATTAAAGTCCCCACCAATGATCATAAAATGTTGTGTGCAGTATTGAGGGGTGTCAAAAAGCTTGTTTAGAAATTCAATCTGGCCTGTATTAAGGGCATAGATATTAACAAGAGTAAAGGAAGCAGACATATATTCACAGTTTAAAATAAGAAATCTCCCGTGGGGATCTGCATGGGATTTTTTTACCTTAATAGGACACAACTTCCTAATCAAAATTGCCACTCCCACCTTGCCCGTGGAGTCAGAGGCAAGGAAGGAGGTGGGGATAAACTTTGAAGCAAAGTTAAATGAACCTCCTGCCCGAAAGTGAGTTTCCTGGATCATTATTATGTCTGCGCCTGAGACTCTGAAGTCCTTCAGAGCCATCCGGCATTTACTAATAGAACCTAGGCCCTTCACATTATACGACATGATCTTCAGGGCCATGACCGTGTTCTATTCAAATAGGCTCGTGTAGGTATAGTATGGGAGAGGAGCAATACAAAATTGACAGCAAAGGAGTAGGTATAATTCTGACTGTGCATGGTATTATTAACAGCAACTCCTCGACATGCGAGTGTTAACAGATAAACTCTGTAGTTAAACCTTTTTAAAGTAAGGAAGCAAAAACATTGCGGTTGCAACCTATAAAGCTGATCTATAAACATGGACATAAGAAGGAAAAAAAAACAACAAATAAAACAAAAAAAAAAGAAACAAAATACTTAAATTTTCAAAAACCTGAGCTGTTACTGCATCTCAGGGAGCCCTGGATATAATCCAAGGCTTGGTAGGGGCATGTATGGACTTCCATCAGGAGACTCTGGATAAGAAAAAAAAAAGGGAAGGGCCAGCTGCTCGCCTTATGAACTTGATAACATATAAAATAGTAATGACATTAAGAGACCTGTTCACAGTACAAATGAAAAGTCAGCTGAAGAACAGGAGCAGGCATTGCCTAGGGAGGAAGAACCTCTAAAAAAACAACCTCATGGGATGGTAAAAAGAATTCTACCCCGAACAGGTAACAGGGTAGATATAAAACTTTATAGAACCAGAGCAGCAAACTTCATTTCATCTGTAAAACGAAGAAACCAAAGGCAAGGAGTAAGAAAGGATCCAGAACTGTACAGAAGATTCAAGGTGGTTGTTTGGAGGATCGTGGACGTTGAGGTGTAGAGAGGTGCTTCTTGGATTTACCCCGAACGGGTGTCCAGATGTGGCTAGGAGTATTTGGTGGTAGATGGACCTGGGTGGCAGGAGGGATCAAATCTTCTTCTGGGAGAGGAGGCAAGCCGAGGTTTTTCAGGAAGGCCTCGCCTTCTTGTAAGTCACGTAGGGTGTACTGGGTACCTTCTTTTGACAAGGCAAGATGGAAGGGGAAACCCCAGTAGTATGGAATCTTATGATGCTGTAGATGAGAGGGGATTGGACGCAGATTCCGTCATTTGGCAAGAGTGATGGGGGAGAGGTCGCTAAAAATCTGCAGTTTCACACCCTTGTACATAATTTGGGATTTGTTACATGTGGCCAAGATCAACGCCTCTTTGTTTTTAAAAAAGTGAAACTTCACTATAACATCCCTGGGCCTAGCTCCAGCCAGAGGTTTTGGGCCCAAGGACCGGTGTGCCCTGTCCAGGCGCCAGTCTATGTCCACCACTGTGGAGGCCAGAGTGTTAAAGAGGCCCAAGAGATATTTACATAGGTCAGGGTCTCCTACCATTTCCGGAATTCCTCTTAATCACAGATTTTGTCTCCTCTCTCTGTTCTCCAAGTCCTCTTGTTGAAGTTGTAACTGAGAGACACAGATTGTGATTTTCTTCTTCAATAGCCTGTACATAGCTTACCATCTCATTGAATTTATTTTCGAGAGTGTCCGTACGTTCCCCAATTTGGTTTATCTCCCCTCTCAGTTCGTTAGCCAATATGCTTACCTCTACCGAGACGTTAAACGTAATTTGTTGAAGCAAAAGCTGTAGTTTAGTGTCCAGGATATCAGGGGTGAGACATTCATGTGGGGATGATGGATTGAGAGCTTGGTTTTGGGTATTGGCCAGTTGAGGGTCCTCTGTATCTTCCGTATCTAGGGATGGATCCATTATGGGGAATGGGTTCGCGGAGGAATTCAAGGTTGTGGGTTGTGGCCTAGTTACAAAACGTTCCATGTTTAATCCCTCACGTGGCCCAAACTGTGGTTTATAATAATGCTGCTGCTTGCCCACTTTGCCCATGAGGTGCTCGAGGAGTGTAATGATCAGGCAGGCTTACCTCCGGAGCTGAACATAGCTAACATAACATTTCGGAGGTCTTGGAGAGCAGACAAGGGCCCAGGAGTCACTTAGTAAATAGCTGACATAATAGAAAAAAAAGGACTCTGTTAAGCTTGGTGGGGCTGTTAGTCAGTAGCCCTGTGTACCCCTA
The DNA here is from genome assembly GCF_042186555.1 of Aquarana catesbeiana. Taxonomy (NCBI): domain Eukaryota; kingdom Metazoa; phylum Chordata; class Amphibia; order Anura; family Ranidae; genus Aquarana; species Aquarana catesbeiana. Next base: position 737,570,844 of record NC_133325.1, on the reverse strand, counting down.
TGATAGTTATGAGGGGATGATTATTAGGGCAGGTAGTCCCCAAAAGATCCATGAAAGAATGGCCAGCTGAGGATCAGGAGAGAAACAACTGTGCCTGAGAGTCCCTGGAGTGCCTTCCTGAGGAGCGGCCACCGGACCAGTGATATCAGCTTCGTTTAGGCCCAGAAACCCCAGCTGAGGGGGGCGATGTTTCACAGGAGGATGGGCACCTCAGGGAGTGTTAACTTTGGGAGGATGGTACTTACTGTGGTCCGGGGGGAGAACCGAGGCCAAGTCCGGAGGCCTCAACAGAACGGCCGGCCGCGATGCAGGGGGATCCGCAAACGGAAGTTTCTCACACCTCCCCCTGGCTAGAACCTTGTCCAAAGACCTCCTGAGGTGGGCCGTCTCACCGTTAAGGCTGAGGAGCGTGTTCTGTCTGCAGATCGTGGCTGTAGAGTGTAAAGAGCGCCGTGTGGTCTGTAGGCCCGAAGATGGCGGGGGACACCATGCTGTAAAGTCAGCCACAGATCTGGGACCAGCTAGCCATGAATGACAATACACCCCTGGACCAGGGTAGGGGTATTCCAAACACCCAAAAAGGTGATCTGGGGCTTCACCAGGGGTAGGTGAGCAGTGGATGGTGGCAGATTGGTGCTGGGTGTAGAGAGCCCAGGATCTGCAGGTCTTCCCAGCTTCACGTCCAGGACATGCCCTCCACAATATGCGCTTTTATCAAGGAACTACTCCCTGACATTCCGCAGCATAGATTGGAGCTGGACCGGGCTCACAGAGCACTTAGGCCCCCGAGGGCTGATGGCCTTCCCAGAGACATCGTGGTAAAACCACATTTCTATTCTGTCAAGGAGAAGGTGATGCGTAAATCGCGAGCCATGTCTAAGCTTGTGTTTCAGGGCCACCACCTGCAAATTTTTGCGGCTCTGTCCCCCTCCACCATCCAAAAACAGAGAGCCCTAAAACCATTGCTCAAGATCCTGATGGACAAAAAAATTAAGTACTGGTGGCTCGTCCCATTCAAACTTAAACTCCTCTTTAAAGGCAAAGCATACACATTTGGATCCCTCCAGGAAGGAGAAAAACTGTTGCTAAATCTAGGCCTCAACCCCCATGACCCGAACCATCCTCAGCCTGGACCAACTACCAACTCAGCAAAGAGACAACTCCCTACTAGCCCTTTAAACCTGGTCTGGGAGTCCGCCAGATCCAAGAAGTCCAAGGAAACTGTCCCTCCTTGAGCCACCCCGGATAATGATTCTCCCTTTTTCTTTTGTTCTGCTGCTATTTGTTGGAAGGACATGAACTTCCAGAGCTCCATAAGATGAGTATGCTTTGTGAATACATTGATGCCTCTGCTGAGGTGATCTAATGGGGTTCCTGCCCCTGGGAGGACATTGATTTGGGTTTTCCCTCATTTGTTCTACCATGTTGCCCTAATGTTTGTAGCAGGATGGAAGGGTGGGCTAGCCCTTGCGTTTGACCAACCCCTTGATCCTAACCACATAATTTGATATAATTTGATATAATTTGATCTGCCCCACTCCCTATGACACCCCCTTCCCGCCCTTCCTCCTATACCCCACCCCCCATGCCCCCAACCCCCTCACCCCCTACTTCTTTTTTATTTTATCTCCAACACCCCCATACCCACAGGACCCAAAGGTATTAGCTGATCCAGGTTATTTTTTGCTAAGGAAATATTATTGTTAAATTCGTATCCTCCTTTTTCCCTTTTGTCTATAACCCAGGGCACCTTTTGTTTGAGGTGCCCCTGATACAGAAGGGCTTAGTGCCCTAAAATCTCAAAACCATCTATTGGGTGAGGCCTCTCTGCTGGAGTGGTGTTCATGCACCCCCTCCTGTCTTGCAGAACAGGTATTGTACCCTTGAGTCTCTAGCGATAGCTATTAGAAATAATCCAGACATCCAAGGCATTCAATGTGGACCCCGATATCACAACTGTGCATTGTTCGCAGATGACATCCTACTCTTTGTTTTGTCTCCACTAACTTCTCTCCCTTACATATATCTGCTCCTAGATGACTTTGGGGCAGTCTCGGGTCTCCTGGTTAATTATAATAAATTCCAAGCACTTAACATTAATATCCCAGATTCTCTGCTCACCAGGCTCAGGGAGAGTTTTGAATCACCTGGAATGAATCATCTATTACTTAATTGGGGATGAAGCTAACCCCCAGGGTTGAACTCCTCCACTAAGCAAACTACCCCCAACCATACAAAAAACTGGAGGATGACCTGTCCCGGTGGTCCCGGCTCTCCCTGTTCTGATTGGTCAGAATCAATATGTTAAAAATGACTCTACTCCCTTGCATTTTATATTACTTCAGAGTTCTCCCGATCCCCATAGACAAGGCCCGCCTAAAACAGTTTCAAGCTAAGCTAAATAAATATATTTGGGGCAAAGGGGGACACAGGATCTCTAAGGCGGTCCTTTACAGGTCAAGAGAAGGGGGGGGCTTTGGTCTTTCCAATTTACTATGGTACTTTCAAGCAGCTCAACTGTCTCAGATATCGGCGGTCTACTCACGTTGGGAACAACCTGACTGGATACATATCGAGGGACAGGTCCTGTTGCATATTGTAGACTACCTCCTATGATGCCCCAAGAAATTGAGACTCCCAATTTTATCCCCAACACTTTTCACATTCGTTTACCCTTTGGGACGACCTAAAGGGTAGCAACCAACTGACCTTCCCCACAGGACCGTTACAACACCTATTTAAAACCCAGCATTTCCACCAGGTCTAAACATCAAAGCCTTCAGGTGGTGGCTAGACTAAGGGCTATATAGTATAGGACACTTCCTTAGGCCCATGGGCCCCCTCTCCAAAGCATTCTGTATTAGTAACCTAGATATGCCACCTTCTGAGTTCCATTGATTCACCCAGATCTCCAACTTCTTGCGCAAACTTTATAAAACACTACCCAATGGTCCCCAAATCACTGCTTATGAACAAGTGGTGTGGTCGGGCCGATGAGCAGAGGAGGGGAATCACGGTGATTTACAGGGTGTTGTCCTCCGCACGCTCCAAGGCACCTTACATGTTGGCCTGGGAGGAGGATCTATCACACCAGTGGAAACTAGAAACTTGGCACAGGAATTTCTTCCAATCATACAAGGGCATCCTCAATTCTAGCCTCATAGAAGCAAGTATAAAAGTGATATTCAGATGGTACCTAGTTCCATAGAAATGGGCCAAACTATACCCAAAATAATCCAGAGGAGATATGTATTGTGTGTGGTGGAGTTGCCTAGAATACGGAACTTCTGGAACAAAATCTTCTCTTGGATTTGTAAGATCACCATGATCTCCATCCCAACGTCCCCCCTAATTGCTCTTCTCAACTTTCCAGTGAGGGAAGCCTCCAGGAGCACCAACTTCTCATTTTCTTTATCCTCCTGGGTGCCAAAATTACTCTAGCTAAAGCTTGGAAGAAATCCGTCTGTCTCGACACTACTAGTGAAAAGAAAGATTTCTTGGAGTATGAATCAAGAGAAGCTGGTGAGTGTATTCCTGGACTGCACTGAAAAATTCAACCAAACCTGGGACCCCTGGGCAGCCCTCATAGGTGTTACCCTTTACACATGACCTTGAGTTAATCAAGCTGGCTCACATTCTTCCCCAGTCGGCACATCTTTCTCTGTACCCCCTCCCACTTCTACTCTTCCTTCCTCCTCTCCTCTCCTTTCTGTAAATGGGCTCCAGCCTTATCCTCTAAGGACCTAGCCAAGGTTAGGGTTCAGTCTCATCTTGGAACTGGTTACTCTTTACTCCACTGTATATGCAGGTTTCCCCTGTTACCGGAAGACTATCTTATTGTTTCATCACTTTGATTTAGTCTTTCCATACCGGATATCCGTGTATTTTGCAGTACCTCCCCCTTTTTTGTGTTTAGTCCCTGTTTGTTTTGGGCCTAGATCTAAGCTCTTAAAACACTGAGCAACATATAGATATCCTTTGGGTGGTGGGACAGGCGAGCGGGGAGCTTTGGCCACAGTGTAGCTCCCCTGCTCCCCCTGGACCTTCCCCCCTCATCAAGTTCAGTTGCTCAACATGAAGGTTGTTTGTTATATGCACTACCTTATATACTTCTCTGGATGTTTTAACAACCATGTTGGTCGCTGCAGGGCTATTGGTCCATCTTGTTCATTGAATTTTAAATTGATTAAAAACAAAATGGATATAAAGGCACCTGTGACTCTTGATGAATTACAGCGAGCTGTAGCTGGGATGTCCAACCAAAAGTCCCCAGGCCCGGATGGGCTCCCAATAGAAATATACAAACGATACAGAGAGATATTACTTCCAGAGTTGTTGAAGACACTGGAATGAGTATATATTATGGTATATATTAGGCAAGGTAACTATAGGAAGTTTGAGAAAATGTGGAGGCCCTGGTTAGATGAGATGAGGGGTCCCCTATAGGGGGAGGGCAATGAGCGGATGTGAGAGTTTTTTTTTTGCCATCCGCCACTCTATTCGCTCCTCCTTGGGAGACCCGGGATGCTTTTTGCTCCCGCATGGTTCTCTGCTCCTTGGAGGGTCCTTGCTCATCCCCGGAAGTCAAAATAGCAGGCCCAGTAATTAATAGAAGTATGCACATAAGTAATGATTAAGTGGTGTGGGTGGGGGTGGGCTGGGAGGGAGAAATAAGGTAAACCTATAAGATTTTCATGTATTGTATGATATGAGCTCTGGTACTGATTGACCGACAGGGATCTGGAAATTGATAGAGCCCATAGGCTGTCAAAACCACCTCAACTCCTGCCACAGAAATCGCGAGATGTATTAGCGCGTTCCTTTATAACACAAAGGAAAAAGTGATGTTTGCCGCCAAGCGAGCCGCTATATAGAGATCTCTCTAAGACAACAATGGAGAATCATTGACATCTAACCATGATCACAAAAGCACTACAAAACCACCATACACTATACAAATGGGGGTTTCCCACCAAACTGATGATCACGTTTCAGGGTAAGACCCATGTCATGTGCATGCTTCAGGCTGGCCTCCAACTACTGAGGCTCTGGTGAAATTCCAGAGGAAAACCCTCAACCACCCCCTTCACCTACATCTCTTTGATGTATGGAGAGCACAGCATGGCTCAGAGAGTCAGCGAGTTGTTTACCGCATTTATTCCCATACTCATAGCTCTGCTTTTTTCCTACTTGTATTGCTCTTTTAGCTTTATACCAAAGTAAATCTATGATCTGTCTGCGTGTCGTCAAAAGATCCCATTCCATGGTTAAAGTAGGGGTTCGTTTATGCAGCATCTCCAGGTGACGTATATCTGCCATTAGCGATGTTATCTTGGCTTCTCTCTCTTTTTTAATCCTAGCCCCATGCTTGATCATCACTGCTTTGTGGGCTTCCCAAATCACTCCCGAATTACATTTGGGAGTGTCATTAGTCTGAAAATACCACCTTGCCTCTTTACGTACCTCCTCTATCACAGAGGGGTCTTGTAGGAGGCTTTCATTCAGTTTCCACATCCCATGACCGGGTAGTTGAATGTCTGAGAGATTATACTTCAAAAAAATTGGTGCATGGTCTGACCAGGTTATCTTCCCAATATTTACTTCCTCTATTGCATGCAATTGACTGTGCGGAGTAAAAAAATAATCTATATGAGAGTCTTGTGTCTTGTGTGGGGTTGAGAAAAAAGAATGGAAAAGGCGCCATGTATCCATTAATCTTGCTCTATAGAGTGACCTAACAATTTGCTTCCGAACACCCAAGGATACAGCTGAGACCCCTGAAGAAGTATCCTCACCTGGAACTAGAGATGCATTCAAATCTCCCCCCATAATCAATTGACCCTCCATAAATCTCATAGTTTTATCCAAAAATTTCTTTAAAAAGGTGTCTTGTTGTATATTAGGGGCATAAAATGCAGCCAAGGTTACTCTTGTCCCCCCAATCTTACCCTTCAGGAGCAGGTATTGCCCCCCGGCATCCAAAAAGGTTTCTGTACATGACCATGGAATCTTGTTCGAAATCAATATAGACATTCCCCTTGTCTTAGCAACAGGATTAGTAGCGTGGTAGCCTATTGGAAAAGATCTGTTCCTAAGAAAAGGAAGGCTATTCTCTTTAAAATGCATTTCCTGGACAAATGCTATGACAATCCTTGATCTTTTCAAATCCTGAAGAAGTATACGTCGCTTTTTGGGGATGTTTAGTCCCTTAGCATTAATTGACATTATTCAAATGGTACCCATTTCTTTTACCTCTCACCCCAACTAGTAGGGAAATCTCTAAACTCAGGAGGAACCCAGGCAAGAGAGAGGGGGAGAGAGGAGATGGGGAGTGAGAGGGAAAAAAAACCCACAGAGGGCCTAACACAAAAAAAATACCACCACTACAGAGGGCTTAACACAGAGAGGAAAAAAATACCCCTCAGAGGGCATAACACGGAAAAAAAAACACAGAGGGCCTAACACACAAAAAAATTACCACCTCTACAGAGGGCCTAACACGGAGAAAGAAAAAAAAAACCTCAGAGGGCCTAACATGGGAAAAAAAAACAACCCAAAAACCCAAAAATCCCCAAAGACATCTAAACAGGAGGTAAAAAAGCCCCCTGTCAACTAAGTCCTCCTAGAGAGGGCACCTCTCCCCAGGGGGATCTAAAGCAAATCAGCTTTATGCACTCAACCTAAATTCCTTATACTTTGAGTGCTAACCTACTGGGGGGATGTGGTTGAGCATGTCCTAGAGGAGGGAGTCCCCGGTTTACCTCCGCTAGCTCCTCTAGTCTACCTACGATCCTTATAAAGTTATATAGCTACTATATATCTAATGCCTTCTAAGTAGCCATACTTCATATATATTTGTATACCTACATATACATATACATTTTTATTACTTTGACCTGAAAAAACCCAATCTGTGAATCATAAAAATTTTAAGACCACAAACCAAAACAGAAAAAAGAAAAACAACCGTTGAAGGCAAAAGGGGAAGAAAAAAAATAAAAAATAAAAGGATTACTTTCCTTCCCTTCCCTCCCCCTTTCCCCTCTTTTTATATCTCCGGAGAGTATGACTTAGGGAGGAGGGGAGAAACAAAACAAAAAATACCCCACCGGGGGAATCCCCCCCTTCTCCTCCCACCCTCCACCCCCCCAAACCTCCCCAGTGCTTCAACTCCCAGCCCTCCATTGATTCTTCTATTTACATTTTCCTGCCCCTCTTATGTCCCCCCTCCTACTTCCCCAATAGTCTCACCTTATATTATATATTAGTGTATTAGTGTATTAAGTTGTACTACTATCTCAGTGTAATTTATCGTACTTTGTGTATGTGTTATATCCTATACTCACCCTTTTACTTATATCATAGTGTCCCCTTCCAATCCCACATCTCATGAGTAACCACTTCCCACTCCCCACATTCACCCCCCACCCATCCCCTGTATGGAAACCAACCCAATTGTGCCTGTGTCCATCCACAAGACCTCCAACTCATTCAAAAAATCGAATAACCCAAATAACAACAACAATAACAACAAGAAAAGAAAAAAAAAATTTAGTGCATCTATTGCTATCCAAAAAGGAGAGGGGATACAGGGGCATCCCACTACATATCTTTACATTTAGGGCTATCTACTGTGTAAAAAAAAAAAAAAAAACCCCACAGAGGGCCTAACACGAGAAAAAAAACCCTAAAAGTGCCAAAAAAAGGGAAAACTTATATATATTTGCCCTCCCCCCATCTCCCTAGAGACAACGTTATTGTCCTTCTATTACCCCCAATGTCCCCTCCAGAGTTTAATTATCTTGTCAAAATGCATATAGGTTCTTTATAGCTTCATCTCATCTCCAGTCAGGAACCGGAAATGGTTCAATACCTAGAAACAAAAAAAGTCCGGTGGGTCTGTTTTAAATCGCAGCCAAAATGAAGAACCCCCCTTCCGTATAAGAACTGAGATTGGGAATCTCCAACGGTATGTACCGCCGCATTCTCGTATCCGCTCCAACACCGGATGAAGCAATGCTCTACATTGTAGTGTGGCTCTTGACAAGTCCGGTAAAATCTTCAGTTGTACACCCTGAAAGTCTATCTCTCCTACTTCCCATGCTTTCTTTAATATAGCTTCCCTATGCATAAAGTAATGCAAGCAGCATATCACATCATGGGGGCGACTTAAATCCCTGGGCCTTGGACCCAAGGCTCTATGTACTCTATCGAGCACCAAGTTCAGGGGTGTAGCATCCTCAAGCAATTTTTTAAATATAGACTTTACCGTGTCCTGAAGATTTTCCTGATCCGTAGTTTCTGGGATCCCCCTGAGCCGAACATTGTTTCGACGGCTGCGGTCCTGGAGGTCCTCCAACTGTAGCTGTAACTGTAGTGTCACTGTATTATCTGCCTGGTGAGCTTTTCTTTCTCCAGACCAGCCACTCTTTGCTCCAGGGTCTGCAATCCCACCTCACCATCTGTTACACGCTCTGCTAGTACTTGCAGCTCTGTATGCACCTGTTGAAGTTCTTTATGGTGTGTTTCCTCTGCCTTTAAAATGATAGCTTCTATATCCGCTCTAGTAGGGAGAGCCAGTATGAGAATTCTCAAATCCTCCATTCCCAGATTACCTGGCTCCATATCCCCACACTGCAAAGGTAATCTTCCAGCTACCACAGCATGCATTTGAGGGTTCTGTGGGATAGTCTGAAGGGCTTCCAGACTCATCCTCACCTCCCTCTGTATTTGTGTAATTAGCGTGGCAGGTCTCTCACTAGTACCACACAGCCCGTCTATCCGTTCACTTCCGGGATCAGGTCCCTGCTCCACCCGGAAGAACTGCTGTATCTCTGGCTGCTGCCCCCCTTCCTTGGCTATTTTTACCCCTTTAGCTGTGCCGGCCGCCTTGCGGGAGGTTTTATTCTGCCGATGTCTCCCCGCTTGCATACCGCTGAGCCGCTGGGGTACTGATTCAGCCGATTCCAGGCTCTGGGCTCTCTCTCAATCTGCCTCGTCTGGAGCTAGCGTGGACCGGGAGCTCTCACTCAGACATGCTCAGACCACACCCGCCTTGCCTCTGATTCCACGGGTAAGGCTGGAGTGGCAATTCTAATTAAAAAATTTTGCCCCATTTGGGTCGAAACAGCACATACTGACCCTAGGGAGGTTTATTACCCTGGAGTGTGACTATATGTCTTCCTCTTTCACCTTGGTTAATGTATACACTCCCAACTCTGGACAGATTGACTTTCTTTCTTTGAGATTTTTGAATCTTCCCATTACCACTCCCAACCTTTTATGATTGTCGGTGGTGATTTCAATTTGGTCATGTCCCCCACTAGAGATAGGCAGACTCTACTTCGGGATACCCCCTCACGGAAGGTTTCTCTCAAGCAAATTCTTTCTGCAAATGTATTAGATCCCACTAATTGTTTGATTCGTGGAGGATTAAGCATCCCCCCACTAAGAAATTCACTTTTTACTCCATGGTCCATAGAATGTACTCCAGACTGGATCAATTTTTAACTCGGAGCAGGTGATCGCCTATATTGTTGAATCTGACATCTCTCCCATCACATGGTCTGACCATGCCCCTATCATGCTAGATTATTTTGTCCCAGATTTCTCCTAGGACATGCCATTGGTGCCTTAATGACCACCTCTTACAGTCACAGGCCACCCGAACTAAACTAGCTAAGTAGTTAGAGGAATTTTTCAAATTCAATGTGGGCTCTGTTCAGGACTCATCTACACTATGGGAGGCATGCAAGGCCTTCTTTCATGGTGTTTGTATCACAGAAGGCTCCCGCCTGAAGAAAGATAAGGCTAGACTTTTGCAGTCCTTATTGGCTGACTTACAGATGGCAGAGCGTCAGCTTCTGTGTAAACCCACAGTGTTATGCCCTGTACACACGACTGGATTTTCCAACAACAAAACCATGGATTTTTTTCCGAAGGATGTTGGCTCAAACTTGTCTCACATACACATGGTCACACAAATGTTGTCGGAAATTCCGAACGTCAAGAACGCAGTGGCGTACAACACAAAAAAAGGAAGTTCAATAGCCAGTGCTAATCTCGTGTTTATCTCGTGTTAGTTGAAGTTTGGTGAGAGACGATTCGAGCTTTTCAGCCTTGTGCTTTTCAGTTTGTTACTGCTTGTTAGTTTGTGCTTGTGGGTTCGTATCTGTTCTTCAGTGTGTGTTGTCAGTTCGTTCCTGTCTTTCAGTTTGTTCTATTTAATAGTTCGTATCTGTTTTCCAGTGCATTCTTGTCCACTCGTTTCTGATTTTAAGATCGTTCTTCTCAGGTTCTTTCTGAGTTTCAGTGTGTTCTGTTAGTTCGTTCTGACCAGCCGACTGTTTTCTGGCCATGTTGCAGGTACGTACTCATCGTAGAGTTTGTGCTGTGCTTGGGCTTGGTGTTGGAGTTCTTGCTTTGACCCAAGTCCAGTCCATGAAAAGGGGGAGGAGGAGTTCATGGACGAAGAATTGGTTGCTCCAGCGTGATCAATTCTCACACATGCCTTTGCTGTGGGAGATCCGGGAGAATAATCCTGATGATTTCAGGAATTATCTCTGGATGACGAACCCCATTTTTCACCATCTGTTGGCTTTTCTGTCCCCTTATATTATGAAGCAGGACACCTGCATGCAGCAAGCCATCACTTCCAAGCAGAGGCTCGTCACCACCTTGCGGTACTTGGCGACGGGGAGAAGTCTCCAGGATATCAAGTTTACGACTGGAATTTCCCCCAGGCTCTGGAAATCATTATTCCAGAGACCTGTTCTGCCATTATTCAGGTCCTGCAGAAGGACTATATTAAGGTAAGTTTTCTCCTTTAACATCACATTCTATGTATTTAATGTTTGCTAATGTATTGTATTGTATTTATTTCATCATTCCATAATTACCATGATTGTAATATGCTGTGAATGTCCTCTTTGTCCTTATGCATGCTGTAAGCTTTTAATGCTCCTTTTTTGTCCTTCATGCATATTTGCCTTCACTAACCTCCCCATGATGCTATCCTGGGCCTATACACACCTAGCCTAGGCACTTAACCACTTGACAACTGGGCACTTAAACCCCCTTCCTAACCAGACCAATTTTCAGCTTTTGGTGCTCTCACATTTTGAATGACAATTACTCAGTCATGCAACACTGTATCTTTATGAAATTTTTGTCCTTTTTTTCACACAAATAGAGCTTTCTTTTGGTGGTATTTAATCACTGCTGGGTTCTTTATTTTTTGCGCCGTAAAAGAAAAAAGACCGAAAAATCTGTAAAAAAATACATTTTTCTTCATTTCTGTTATAATATTTTGCAAATTAGTAATTTTTCTTCATATATTTTGGCCAAAATTTATACCGCTACATATCTTTGGTAAAAATAACCCAAATCGGTGGATATTATTTGGTCTTTTTGAAAGTTATAGAGTCCAAAAGCTATGGTGCGAATATCTGAAAATTGATCACACCTGAAGTACTGACGGCCTATCTCATTTCTTGAGACCCTAACATGCCAGAAAAGTACAAATACCCCCCAAATTACCCCTTTTTGGAAAGAAGACATTCCAAGGTATTTAGAAAGATGCATGGTGAGTTTTTTGAAGTTGTCATTTTTTCCCACAATTCTTTGCAAAATCAAGGTTTTTTTTTTACTTTTTTTTTTTTCCACAAAATTGTCATATTAGCAGGGTATTTCTCACAGACCGCATATGCATACCACAAATTACACCCCAAAACACATTCTGCTATTACTCCCGAGTATGGTGATACCACATGTGTGAGACTTTTACACAGCGTGGCCACATACAGAGACCCAACATGCAGGGGAGCACCTTCAGGCGTTCTGGAGCACCCAGGCCAATTCTGACATTTCTCTCCTACATGTAAAAATCATCATTTATTAGCTAGAAAATTACTTAGAACCCCAAAACATTATATATGTTTTTTTAGCAAAGACCCTAGAGAATACAATGGCGGTCGTTGCAACTTTTTATCTTGCACGGTATTTGCGCAGCAATTTTTTTAACGCGTTTTTTTTGGAAAAAAAACAGTTTTGTGCTTTACAAAAACCGAGCATTGTGGGGGTATTGCAGAGTATTGCACAGCATTAGTAGTGAGGGATGGCTGAGCATGGATGGATGGATGTCTCTGTGCAGCGCTGTGGGCACTACACATACAGCCCACAGCGCTGCAGACATCCATCCATCCCCCTCCCCGCTCACTGTGTACCGATCGGTACACAGGAGGGGAGGAGAGGAACCGGCGTCATCAGATGACGCCGGTCTGTTTACATGTGATCGCGCCGTCATTTGATGGCTCGATCACATGGTAAACGGCCGCGATCAGCGGCCATTTACCAGGATCCGTGATGCGCTGGGTCCCCTGGACTCGGCGGTCACGGATGTGTTCGGGTGCGCGCCCCAGGGGGCGCGCGAGAGGGGAATTCTGGGAGGACGTCATAGTACGTCCACCTAGAGTTATCCAACCACCCTGCAGCCGTCATTCGGCTATGGGCCGGTTGGTAAGTGGTTAACAATGTATTTTGTCAGCTCCATTGTAGCTCTTGCCCTAAACACCCCCTAAAATGTGTACAAATGTTATTGTTGTCCTTAAATTCAGGCAGAGTGCAAGAGGCTTTTTTTGGGGGCCCAAACTCATTTGGAACCCCCCCAACCGCTAAGTCTGCGGATACCAATACTCTATCTGCTGACTTTGCCAAACTCATACACACTATACCTACCTCTTTTGTGTTCATATTTATGGATGAATTCACAAAAGCATGTAGTGCAAGTGCCTACCTGAATACTTTCAAATGGTACTGTTTCAAGATATGTTCTCCTATTATCTTGATAGGTAATTGCAGAATGTAAAAATGTGCTTCAATTTGGACAGTGTGTATTCATATTTTTGGATTATGACACTTCTTACCTGTCCAGTGGGCTGCCAATATTGTAAGTAAGGAAGGGCAGGCCAAAGTAACACACATTATTTATGAATTTAGCTCTCAATGAAGTGGAGAGGGTTACCTGTCCAAAACATCTCCCCCCCCTAAAATTTTTACAATGGGACATCAGAGGGGGGAGGGAGGAATCTGATAAGTGGACCTTATACTTTTGTCTTTAAATACTCCTTAAAATAAATGTTATACAGGCATACCCCACTTTTAAGTACACAATGGGGTTTATTTACTAAAGCTGGAAAGTGGAAAATCAGGCTCACTTCTGCATAGAAACCAATGAGCTTCTAATTGTTAAATTAAGCTTTGGTCATAAACCTGGAAGCTCATTGGTTTCTATGCAGAAGTGAGCCTGATTTTGCACTTTCTAGCTTTAGTAAATAAACCCCATTGTGTACTTAAAAGTGGGGTATGCCTGTACTTATGTTGGCCAAGAATGTTTGTGTCTAATCTGCTTGCAATGTTATGTGCAAAAGTACTCATTTTTATTTTTCTTGTTTGACTCCACAGGTTCCTTCAAACCCACAGGAATGGCAGACTGTGGCCTCCCAGTTTGCCCAGCAGTGGGACTTTCCCAACTGCGGAGCGGCAATAGATGGGGAGCATGTCCGCATAGTCCCACCCCCAACTCAGGGTCATACTATTACAATTATAAGGGTTTTAATAGTATTGTGTTGTTGGTGGTGGTGTCAGCGACGTACAAATTCCTGTATGTGGACATGGGGAAAAATGGCCAGCTGTCAGATGGTGGAGTCATCGCCCAGACAGAGTTTATCAGATGGCTCCAGAATGGCAACTTGGGCTGGCCACCTCCGGATGACAACGTGGCAGGACTCCCGTTTGTCTTCATTGTGGATGAAGCTTTTGGGCTGGGTGACCATTTGATGTGGCCGTTCCCGATGAGGACCCTCACCCCGGACCAGAGTGTTTTTAATTACCGGCTGGCCAGAGCCAGAAGAGTGGTGGAGAATGCCTTTGGCATAATGGACAGGCGGTTCCGTCTATTCCTCACAGCAATCAACATGGCGGAATATAAAATAAATTATATTGTTCTTGCATGCTGCATACTACATAATTTCTTGAGGAAAAATGCATCAAACTATGTGGCTTCAGTTGGGACTGAGGCTGGCTTTCCTGATCCAACAACCCTGATGGCTCTTGAAGCTGGCCGTCCTGGCTTGCCCCCCCAAAGCACCCATGAAGTTTGCCAAAAGTATGTAGAGTACTTTGCGGGTAGGGGGGGCACCATTGATATGCCAGACAATGTCTAAAACATGTTTTAAATATTTTTTTTTATAAACTGAACTCATATTTAATTTGATTTACTGCTTGTGTTTCTTATCTGTCTACTAGGTTCTCCAACGGCCTTTTATTTTTGGCGATTTTCTTCAATAGTGCAAATGTAATTTATTTGATACATGAGGTGACAATCTCTTCTTCAGCTAACTATTATGTTGTGGGTTTGCTACACACACACATTGTTTTTGTTGTTAATGTATGTAATGCATTAATGATAAAAATAATCATCCTTTTCAGCTCCATGAATCAATTGCTTTGAGTCCCTAAAATGGCCTGATTGGGTCAAATTTTAGAGCAACGTGGGGGTTATTTACTAGAGGAAAATCCACTTTGCACTACAAGTGCACTGCAAGTGCACTTGAAAGTGCACTGAAACTGCACTGAAAGTGCACTTGTAGCGCAAAGTGGATTTGCCTTTAGTAAATTTAGTAGTCACTGTAACTACACCAACTTACTCCAAAAAGAAAAGGTTTTTTTTAATAAACCAACATCTTTGGTGTATAACATTCATGTTTGACAGTGGAAATAGCCTTTTTTTGGTTAAACAGGCATGTTTAAAACTATACCATACACAACTCAGGAGCTTACAAAGTTCAACTTTGATAAAGTGAAGGCCATATGAGACATTAATATGTAAAAACTGTGTTGATCTTGCCTTCATCAGATGGAGTGATGTCACTCTTGTAAAAGCCAAATTTTGAAGATGCACACAAATTGGGAGTGAAAATGTGGATTTCCATCCTGATCCCATGCCTAATGTCAACAAGTGCTAGCTCCCATCATGGGGGATCAATGGATGTGTTTTGGGGGTGTAACCCCTTCCTCTCATCTACTTTAGTTGCGAGGAAGGGGTTGCGCCCACAAAATGTGTACATTTATATCCCGTGATGGGAGATAGCACATGTTGACACTCTGTGTGCATCTTCAAAATTTGGCTTTCAAAAAAATTTAGTAAAAATAAAAAATATGACAAACTGTTCAATTTTTATGTGTTTTAGATTCTGCCTAGAACATCAATGATGTTCTTCATTTTTTCATGTACGTCATTGATGTTTTCCTTGACCTTCTCTAAATCCTGATTGCACACCATTATCTCCCTGATGAGAATCTGTGCACTTGCTCTGCTGAAATGAGTTTCTTCTTCCACAACATCCACATCACCTAAAAATAAAAAAACACACCAAGTATTATAAATAACTGTTGTGGTCACTATCTTTCCCACTTCATGAACCTCTCCCTCCACATCTTCTTCAGGGTGTGTGTGGATTTCCCCTTCTTCAGGAAGTGTGGGGTTCCTGGTGCCCTCAGATGTCCCAATTCTTTTCTCCCCTATGTGAATTAAAAAAAAAGGTATACTTAGCACACAGATATTTAGGGCAAGAAATAGTAATATGAAACATTGCTTAGAAGTGACGTACAATTGTCTGTTTTGGTCGCGTTCCAAGCTGAAGACATGATTTTTTACCTTTCTTAAAGCTGGAATACTTACCTTTTTTTGGTAAAGTATCACACATGGAGAGACCCCTAGAATCCATTGGAGCACCTGTGTGGGACACTCTAAAAAGGGTGTTCTGGTGTCCCACACTAGTGCTCCTGCATCCAGATGTGTAAACAGCTGTTGAGTGTCCTCTCCTTACACTGAATCTAGTTTGCATTTAATTTTAGTTACAAACCCATCTAGACAACAATGTACTAAACATCTTTTAATACAAAAAGTTTAAGAAATGGGGGGAAGCTGCGCTAAAAAATGAAGCCCATAACGGTTGACATCAGGGGAAACAAAATGTCCATTGGGAACATGCAAAGAAATAATAACACCACAGTGTGCATATACAAGCAGTGTGCCCAACCACCGTAGCTGTTGATTGAGCTTACCAAACGGCAAGCTTAAAAGGCAGATGGCTATAGCCCAGCCAAGGCCTTTGAGCTTGCTGATGATCACGGTGTTCAGATGGCAGGGGATCAATCTCTAAGGTCCACTTCCGGTATCCACGTATCCATGTACTCAATTGAAAACCCAGGTAGCCCAGAAGAGAAGAAGACTGGCCATAGTGTGATATCTCCGATCACTACACTCTCACTCTTCTGAGTAGGGAACCATCATGACAGCTCCGCCCACCCGAAATAGCCACAAATAGGCATGAACAAATGTAGTTAACCTACATCTGCCAAAAACATTGTATTAGTGGGCAAACAAACAATGTTTACTACGAACGATTACTGTGCCCACGAACCTGAAACTTGCCATTTTAAACTGTACAACAGTAAAGAAAAGCACATGGAGCAGCAAGCAAGTAATAATAATAATAGGAACACACAACAAATACTTACTTTTTAGAAGCAGTTTCCTGATCCTTCTGTACTGATCGTGCTCCCTCAATTTAAGGTCTGACCAGCGTTTCCTCAATTGCTCCTTGGATCGTCATACCTCAAAATTCCTGTGCAGACTTCTCACAACTTTAGTCATGATCTTGGCCTTTCTCACATTTGGGTTTCTGTATGGTCCATACTCCCATAGTCGGCCCTCTTCAAGATGTCCATCATCTCCACCATCTCTACAAAGGACATATTTGAGGCCTTAAATCTCCTCCTGGATCAGGACTTTTCTGGCTCCGGGCTTTCGTTGTCCTTGCTGCTATTCTCACGCACCTTTTGTCTCTCCGCCATGTGCTCTCCCACTGCGCCGAAAGAGAAGGGGCGGGGAATACACTAGAAAGAAGGTCAGGGGCGGAGTTTCACACATGCTCAGTGTATAAAGCATAACATGCATGTGTCGTATGTACGATCTGAGAGTGGAGGATGGAGTAGCGTAAGCACCGATCGTGCAGACGAAGGTACAATTTTAACTTGGAGCTTCAGTGGTTAGTGGCCTTTACTGCTTATAGATTGAGGCCTATATTGGAACAAGATTAGGAGAGTTTAGCCTGACATTAGGGTTTGTCTTTTGTTGTGTCTTGCAGATAAAATGGATAAATTTACTGATCCAGATTTCTTTCCAAACTTTATTGATAAGTACAGAGAGCTGACCTGTCTGTGGCAAGTAAAACACCAATATTATAACAACAAATTAAAAAGGAAGGCAGCGCTGGATCAACTGTTGGAATTGGTGAAGCCGGTGATTCCCACGGCAGACATCAATTATTTGAAGGCCAAAATTGGTGGCCTGAGGAGCACATATAATAGGGAGTGCAAAAAGGTCCAGGATTCCATGAGATCAGGAGCAGCAGCAGATGACATTTATGTCCCCAGGCTTTGGTATTATGACAAACTGTGGTTTTTGTCAGACCAGAGTGAACCCAGGCCATCACTCTCAACCCTTCCTTCCACACTTCCTTCCACATCAGATGAGGCTTCAACCTGGGCCTTCCACTCAAGAAGATGTGGAGGAGCCCAGCTTGAGCCAGGTATAGCATTGTTCAACATATTTCTTGTCAAAAAATGAATGATGTTTACTAGATGTTATTATTGATCACTAATTTCTGACTTAACAGAGTGGTTTACATATCAATAGACAGTAGTAGCCAAAAATAATTGGGACAAGAATGAAAAATGTTGGGGTCAGAAGGATAGTCTTATCTATTTGTTAACATTCAATTTGCAACAGTCATGAGCTCACAATTGTGTGTGATTGATGACCAAAAAACTAAAACTATGTCCCATTTTCATACATAGGAAAGTCTCAGCCAGGAGGAGGCCATGGAAAGTTTCAGCAAGGAGGAGGCCGTGGAAAGTAGCAGCCAGGAGGTGGCTGTGCCCAGTAGCCTGACCGAATCCAAAGTTCCTCCCCTCCGCCTTCCAAAAAAAGGACCAGAAAGGAGAGGAGCATGGTGGAGTCAGCGACTACTTTGATTCAGCAGGCTACTGCGGTCCTCACAACCACCCCTAGTGTCCACAAGGCCTTTGCGTGTATGACGGCCAGTAAAGTGCAAGGAATGGAGGAGAGCTAATGCCTCATCTGTGAGGAGGTAATATTTCAGGCCCTAAATAAGGGGGTGAGGGGCCAACTCACCAATAAAAGCCATGTCTGTGAGTTGGACTATATGACTCCTCCACCACCTTCAGCAACGCCTCAAACAACACAGCCACAGCCTGGAAGGAAGCATGCAAGGAAGTCTTGAGAGTGATGGCCTTGGTTTGGTGTGGTCTGGCAAAAGACACAGGCTGTTCTAAGACCACAGCCTTGGGACATATATATCATCTACTGCTGCTCCCAATCTCTCAGAGTTCTGGACCGTATTGTACTCCCTATTAAATGGACTCCTCAGGCTACCAATTTTGCCTATCAAATAACTGATGTCTACCCTGGGGTACAAAGGCTTCACCGATTCCAACTGTTTCTCCAGCATTGCCTTCCTCTTTATTTTTATAATTACATTTTTAATGTTTGTTTTGAGAAATACTTGGTTATGTGTTTTACTTCAAAAAGGAAAGTTTGTTTGTGAGTAGGCAGGTACATTTCAAAAATACAATGTCAAATTAACAAGGGACACAAACACCAACCAACCTCTTTGAGGTTAAAAAATACAAGATAATAATGGTGTTGTGGTAACTTGACACACAAAGCGACAAAAATTATTATGGAGAGCACTATACAAAAAAAATTCTGGGGGGGGCGTGTCTACCACCGAGCAGTATGGATGCCTGAATAGATAGCTCCAGCGCCGAAACGGAATACCGATCATCAGCACCGCTAATCCACAATTTCAGGATGGCCACAAGTGATCCTAACATAACAGGGCTTGTCTAGTAAAAGAAAAGAATACAGACAACCCAAGAAATTGACTGATTTCTTCACAGTGCCGTCCGGAGGCCGAATCCAAGATGGCGCCCGCGGATCCTCAGAACACAGCACCGCTGCATACACAGATCTCCCTGATGCAGAAGAAGAGGTAATATCCCCACCAGATGATAATCCTTCACTCCTCAAGTCCCCACATCCATCCTCAGTGAGCAACAGCCCTGCTAAAGTGTGGATGCGCTTAGATTCCGATCATCACGTTCATGACGTAAGCCCTGCTCTGGACACTATCCTCATACAGCAGGCCCAGACTTCCCCTATCGCAGCATTCCCCACATCTAATACACCAGTCCTTGATACAACAATGAAAGAGATGCTCATGTCACTGCATAGCTCATTACATAATGACATCTCCACCATGTTCACAAAATTTAAAGCTGAAATGTCCTTTATAGACCAAAAAGTTGATCACATAGAACACTGTATGGCGGCCATGACATGGTTAACGACTTAAGCGATACACACGACCATACTAGGGATGAACACCACTGGGTCAGGGCCAAGATGGCAGACCTCGAGGACAGGTCTAGACGAAACAACATCAAAATCAGAGGCATACCTGAGTCAATTTTACCACCTGACCTCAATCTCAGGAAGATGATAGCTACTCTTCTGCCCGATCTGACCCCGATGGAAACTATCATCGACCATATCCACTGCCTTCCCAAACCCCCGTATCTTCCCGCCAGTGTCCCCAGAGATGTCCTGATGCAAATCCACTTTTATCACGCGAAAGACATGCTTCTGGCCAAAACAATATACCTAGGGCAACTTCCAGAGCCCTACACGAAAATACAATTGTATGCAGATATCTCACAATTTACGCGACAACAGAGGCGACAATTATCCACTATCACTAAACCTCTAATCAACCACAAGATCCCCTACCAATGGGGATTCCCCACTAAGCTCATCGTAAACAAAAATGGGGTGAAACACAATATCACTACAGTTGAGGAGGGAATTCAACTCCTACGCACCTGGGGAATCATTCCTGAAGGAATACTGCAACCCAGTCCACAACGGCAAACTAAAGACCCCAACCGCAATACCAGCCATTCTACAAACCCAGCAACCACATCACCAGATTAGTGGTATCATCATGCATCGTCTAGAAGCTCAAACAGCACATTCCGTCTCGGCGCCTGCTCACAGCAGATAGTTCACAAACTTTTACCCTCAAGTTCATCAGCAGTTTCAGTGTTACTGCTGACCCTTGTTTTTCCCCTCACGCTTAATGTTCTACTGCCTAACCACAGTATACCCTATTCCTCTTTCTCTCCTTCTTCCCTTCTGAGAGCACAGGAGACTGCTCAGACCAGTGACTGCGCATCAAGCCAGACCACAGAACAGAAGCTACATCCTCAACTTTCCCGAATAGGATATTCAACTCAACTAACTGTGAGTACAGATCAATACACACTTCGTCCACACTCACACATCCAGGATGCCTAAATTTCTATCACTTAATGCCAAGGGGTTGAATCACCCGGCCAAATGAAAGTCGATGTGGCACATCGCAATCGATTCTCTTAGCGAAGTAATATGCATCCAGGAGACACATTTTGAGAGAAAAGCAGAACCAAAATGCACCAATGTTCATTTTAATGATTTATTCAAAGCCTCTGGCCCTTCGAAGAAAATCAGAGTTCTGATAGCCATTAAAAATTCCGTCACATTTATTCTACATGACAGCATGATAGATGAAGAGGGTACATACCTAGCACTCGACTGCACCCTAAACAATACCAGATACACCGTAGTAAATGTCTATGCACCTAACTCTAATCAGATCAGATTCCTAAGGAAATTGATGAAGAAGATTAATGCTTTCAGAAAGGGGGCCTGACAACACCGTAGACACATCCTCAAGCATCAGCAGAACCTCATCGCCCATGGGATCATTCATAAGGTCGAACGACATATACAATGTTTGGAGATGTCATCACACCACCGAACTGGATTATTCTTTCTTTTCACATCGCCACAACTCACACACAAGGATTGGCTTTTTCCTGGTTGATAAATGGCTCTTACCCAAAATATCTGACTCTGATATTTCTACTATAACATGGTCAGATCATGCACCAGTTACCATAACAACGGAGGACACACCAACCAAATATCGTCCACTGATCAGGAGAGCCAACCCACTTATCTTGCATTCGCCAGAACACTCTGCCTATATCCAGGAAAGCCTGGAAGAATTCTTCAGGTTCAATGAGGGGATTGTATCTAACGCAACCACACTGTGGAATGCCCATAAGGCTTTCATAAGAGGGATCATTATGCAAGTGAGTGCAAGAGAGAGGAGGAGAACACAGCTCTTAGACACTCTCACCTCTAATATTAAAAACCTAGAGGCACAAAACCAGTCTTCCCAAACTCCTACACTAAAAACTGATCTGACTAGCCTTAGACAGGAACTGAGAGCACACCTGTTAGATACTTTTGAAAAAGCACAAACTCGATTTAAAGCAACTCATTATTCCACAGGCAACAAGGCTGGGAAAGCCATGGCCAACAGATTAAAAGGTCATTACAACAAATCCAAAATCTCTCATCTTTTTCATCCACTTACACAAGAAAAACTACTAGAACCACAAGCTATTGCAGATGCATTTAGCCTATATTATAATAAATTGTACAACCTAAAAGATGATCCTGATACCACACAGCCTTCCACACATGAAATAGAAGCATTCTTGGAAGAAATTGACCTTCCCAAATTAACACAAGCACAACTCACCACACTCAATGCTCCCTTCACATCACAAGAAATCTTAAAAATCATAGCTACCCTTCCGGCTAACAAATCCCCTGGCCCAGATGGCCTCACAGGTGAGTATTATAAAAGATTTAGTAATGTATTATCACCCTTCCTATCCAAAGTGTGTAATGAGGCTGCCTCTTCCTCCTCTCTCCCTCAAGAAATGTTAAATGTACTGATTATCACATTACCGAAGCCAGGGAAAGAACCTACTTCCCCACAAAATTTTTGGCCTATATCACTCCTCAACCTCAACACCAAAATATATGCAAAACTTATAGCCACCAGACTATTACATTTAATTCCAGTACTGATCCATAATGATCAATCAGGTTTCACTGTAGGTAGACAAACCTTCGATGCCACAAAATTATAGACTTGATCCACTCAGCTGAAATGACTCGAACGCCTTCTCTGCTCCTCTCCTTGGATGCAGAGAAGGTGTTCGACAGAGTCCACTGGTCTTATCTCAAGATGACCCTGAGCAAGTTTGGTTTTCAAGAACCTATTTTATTCGCCATTCTAGCCTTATACTCAAACCCTACTGCCCAAGTATACAATTCTGAAATGCTGTCCAAACCATTTAGAATTACTAATGGCACCCGGCAAGGCTGTCCTCTTTCGCCACTCATCTTCAATCTTATGATGGAACCTCTTGCAGAACATATGAGAACCAATCCATCCATAACTGGCTTCAAAATAGGATCCATCAAACACAAAATGTGATCGTTATGCTCACCAATCCCCTATCTTCCCTGGCTTCGGTACATCATTTACTGCATAGATTTGGTGCCATATCGTACTATAAGGTGAATGAAAACAAATCCTATATACTAGATCTAGGACTAGATGTTGTAACTAGTACGTTACTCAGAAACAACTTCACTTATCCCTGGACGGACAGAGGAATCACATATTTAGGTATTACTCTCACTAAATCCATGAAAGGTCTATTCGCCGCTAACTATGTAGAAGCCAAACAAATGCTCCTCAGAGAAACCACCAAATTATCTAAACATGAATTTTCCTGGTCAGGGCGTCTTGCAGCCTTTAAAATGCAAGTCTTGCCCAAAATATTATACTTATTACAAACAATACCAATACCACTATCGCATGCCTACATACAATCTCTACAATCCATACTAAGCCACTATGTGTGGCAGGGGAAAAAACTCAGGAGTAATCACATCAAGCTCATCAAACATAGATACGCCGGGGGAATGGGATACATCACCATAAAAGACTATTATTTAGCCACGTTAATCTCCCAACTAAAGGACTGGCTATCCACCGAACCCTCCTCACTGTGGGGCGACATAGAAAATAACCTGACATCAGGAAAAAATCTTAGAGACTGGTTGTTTAGCACTCTCTCTAACCAAACACAATTTACTCACTACTCACCAACAATTAGAGCCTCTATTAAAACTTGGAGAACCATACATGACTCCACATGGACTAACCTACCGACTAAGACAGTTCAAATACCCTTGACCGTCCTTTCGCTTCTAACCCCGGACCTGTTTATACCCAAATGGCTATCAGATCAATTTACTCATTTAGCGTCGCTTCGAACCAAAATACTAGACAAACCCTTCTCCCACATTGCACCCACAAACGACTACTTTAACTTCTATAGGATTCAAAAATGTCTAGCATCACATCCATCTTTGGAAAAGGAACTTCCTATTAAACTTTGGAACTTCCTTTTCACGAACAACACGCATTCCAAAGGGATTTCCCTAGTTTACTCAACATTACAAGAAAACACGTTATTTAACAAATCCAAACCCATTAAAGATTGGGAACATGATTTACAGACCCAGTTTACTGACCTTCAATGGCAAACAGCCATAAAAACAGTTTACAAAGCTACTAACTGCACTTCCCTATGGGAAATTGCACAAAAAACTATGATGAGATGGTACTTAACACCTCAACGGATAACAAAATTTCAACCACTTTCATCCCCCGAGTGCTGGAGAGATTGTTCTAGCACAGGTACTCTACTGCACATTATGTGGTCATGTCCACCTATAAGGAAACTTTGATCGGAGATTAAACACATACTACAGCGAATTCTACAATACCCCATTATATTAACTCCAGAACTTAGCATCCCGAATCTAACCATAGAATCATTTCCTCCACAGCTCAGGCTTGTCACCACACACATTTTACTGGCAACCAAACTACTTATTACCAGAAGATGGAAAACAACAAACATTCCATCCAGTACAGAAGTTATAGCGTTAGTACATAAGCATTACACTTTCAAATCAGTGCTTGCACGCGGTAAACCCTCTTACTATAAGACGCACGTATTATGGCTCCCCTGGGCACAATGGTACGAAACAGAAAAATCGAATCTTATGCCGCGTACACACGGTCGGACTTTCCGGCATACTTGGTCCGGCGGACCAGAGTGTGCCGGACAATCCGCCCGTGTGTGGGCGCCGGCGGACTTTTCCGGCGGACTTTTTCCCAAAAGCCCGCCGGACCTAGATTTGAAGAAAGTTTTAAATCTTTCCGCCGGACTCAGTTTCGGGCGGAAAGTCCGCTCGTGTGTGTGCTGGT
Organism: Aquarana catesbeiana; assembly: GCF_042186555.1. Taxonomy (NCBI): domain Eukaryota; kingdom Metazoa; phylum Chordata; class Amphibia; order Anura; family Ranidae; genus Aquarana; species Aquarana catesbeiana. Next base: position 737,546,449 of record NC_133325.1, on the reverse strand, counting down.
CCGACGGAAAGCCCGCTTGTGTGTATGCTGGTCCGACGGACCAGATACGACACGAGGGCAGGGTATTGCATCTCGCGCTCGCTGCAAAAGGAAAAACAAATTTTCCTATTGCGGCGAGCGCGGGGCATACCAGGCCCTTAGGTCTGGTATGGATTATAAAGGGAACCCCCTACGCCGAAAAAACGGCGTGGGGTCCCCCCTAAAATCCATACCAGACCCCGATCCGAGCACGCAGCCTGGCCGGTCAGGAAAGGGGGTGGGGACGAGCGAGCGCCCCCCCCCCCCTGAGCCGTACCAGGCCACATGCCCTCAACATGGGGGGTGGGTGCTTTGGGGGAGGGGGGCCGCCCTGCGGGCCCCCACCCCAAAGCACCTTGTCCCCATGTTGATGAGGACAAGGGCCTCTTCCCGACAACCCTGGCCGTTGGTTGTCGGGGTCTGCGGGCGGGGGCTTATCGGAATCTGGGAGCCCCCTTTAATAAGGGGGCCCCCAGATCCCGGCCCCCCACCCTATGTGAATGAGTATGGGGTACATGGTACCCCTACCCATTCACCTAGGGAAAAAGTGTAAGTAATAAAACACACTACACAGGTTTTTAAAATATTTTATTAAACAGCTCCGGGGGGGGATCTTCCTCCGGCTTCGGGGGTCTTCTTCCGGCTTCGGGGGTCCCTCCGCTTCATCTTCTCCCGGCGTCCGGTTGGTTCTTCTCCGCTCTCTTCTCTCCAGTTCTTCGGCCGGCTCCTCTGCTGTCTTCAGGTAGCTCTCTTGCCAGCAGAGGTCCGGACTTCTTGTCTTCTTCTCTTCTCCAGATGTTGACACGACGCTCTCTCCGGCTGGACTGCTCTCCGAGGGCTGCGTTGTGACTTATATAGGCGGAGACCCCGCCCCCTTTTGATGTCACAGTCCCTGGGCATGCTGGGACTGTGACGTTTTAGGGGGCGTGGTCAACATCACCCGTTCATTCTGAAAGTCCGCCGGAACTCCGGCGAAAGTCCGTTGGAAAGACGGGCGGACTTAGCCCGCCGGAAAGTCCGGGCGTGTGTGGGCAAGTCCGTCCGTTTTAAAGTCCGGCGCACCTGGCGGACAAAGTCCGTCGGAAAGTGTGCCGGACCAAGTAGGATAGAAAGTCCGACCGTGTGTACGCGGCATTAGTCAGCGATTAGATATCTAAAAATGACAATTTCAGTGGCTCTGTCCTATATGCTCTGGTATTCTCCTTTGCTCTCTCCTCATCTCCTTCTCTCAGTTCCCCACTCCCTCCACCTCACCTCCTTCCTCCCTCCCCCTCATACCCCCTCATCCTCCTACCTCCCCTCCTATCTTCCTCCCACTTCATCTGACCACCGCCTATTAACTTCTACTGCCTTCCCTCATTCCACCCACTTAACAGTAATGGTAGTGTATTCTAGGTTTATGTTGTTACTTATCTTGAAAGTTATCAGTTCTACTTCGCTTACGAATCATCCAAACTCAAACATGCATGTGTTACCAAAAGATTGTTATGCTAATACTGCTAAATTATACTACCTGTTCTGTATACCATTTCATGCTTGAACTGTATAAAGAAAAATTGTCTTTCAATAAAAATTATTTTGAAAAAAAAAATAAAAAATTCTGGCGATCTTGTGAAAAAAATAAAAATAAAAACAACAATTATTCAGGAGATCACGAGAAATAATAAGAAATCTGTTTGTCAGAACTGTGTGTGAATATCAGCAGCAAAGCAACTTCATTATTCTAGCATTATAAAGAAAAAGAGAATGCGCTGCATTGAAAGATTTCAAAATTTGCAGTGTGACAAATGTGCTATCTCCATTACGAACGCTAGTTTTACAAGACTGAGCGCTTCCGTCTCGTACTTGATTCTGAGCATGCGTGGAATTGTGTGCATTGGACTTGTGTACACATGATCGGACTTTCCTTTGTTGTCGGAAAATTTGAGAACCTGATCTCAAACATTTGTGTGTGGAAATTCCGACAGCAAATGTTCGATGGAGCATACACACGGTCGAACTTTCCGACAACAAGCTCACATTGAACATTTCCAATCAGAAATTCCGATCGTGTGTACGGGGCATTAAAGTTGCATAAAGTCATATCCCTTCGGGAACAAATACAATCCTTAGCCCTAAGTAAGACAGCTAAATGGTATGGGCAAAACAACATTTTTATGAATTCTCTAATAAGCCCCATAGGATGCTAATAAATAAATTACGCCCACAACCTTTCCACTCCTTTCCTGACTTCCTTTTACAGGCAAATGGAACCAGGACTTACTGCCCCCTTACTATGTCTAATGCCGCGTACACACGGTCGGACTTTTCGTCTACAAAAGTCCGACAGCCTGTCCGACAGACTTCCGGCGGACTTTCGGCGGACTTGCAGCAGACTTTCTAACGAACGGACTTGCCTACACATGACCACACAAAAGTCCGACGGATTCGTACGTGATGACGTACACTGGACTAAAATAAGGAAGTTCATAGCCAGTAGCCAATAGCTGCCCTAGCATGGGTTTTTGTCCGTCGGACTAGCACACAGACGAGCGGATTTCGGGGTCCGTCGTAGTTACGACGTAAAGATTTGAAGCATGTTTCAAATCTAAAGTCCGTCGGATTTGAGGCTGAAAAAGTCTGCTGAAAGTCCGGAGAAGCCCACACACGATCGGATTACCAGCCAGCTTTAGTCCGTCGGCGTCCGTTGGATTTTTGTAGACGAAAAGTCCGACCGTGTGTACGCGGCATAAGAGACTTTTGGAACCTTTTATCGTAAGCTTTACAACTGCCTAACCCATGAAAACCATTTTAAATTTACACAAGAAAACTTTGATTTGGTTTTTCTTATCTTTTGTTACCAAAGTTGTCCTTCTCTGATTTAGTCAAATTAAATGCAGCTATATCTATGGAGGAACTTTCAAAGACGATCAAGGATCTCCCACTCCTTAAGTCACCTGGTCCTGATGGACTACCTTATTTCTACTATAAAACCTTCGTAGACATTCTGGCCCCCATATGTTGGATTTATACAGTACTTTAATTAAAGGACATTATCCTTATCCCTAAACCTGGTAAAAACCCCTCCCTACCTGATAACTATAGACCCATAGCTCTATTAAACTTAGATTACAAATAGGGAAGAGCTTTGAGTTTGAATCGAACTCATGTTCGACTCGAACATCGGCTGTTCGCAAGTTCGCCGAACAGCGAACAATTTGGGGTGTTCGCGGCAAATTCGAATGCCACGGAACACCCTTTAAAAGTCTATGGGAGAAATCAAAAGTGCTAATTTTAAAGGCTTATATGCACGTTATTGTCATAAAAAGTGTTTGGGGACCTGGGTCCTGCCTCAGGGGACATGGATCAATGCAAAAAAAAGTTTTAAAAACGGACGTTTTTTCAGGATCAGTGATTTTAATAATGCTTAAAGTGAAACAATAAAAGTGTAATATCCCTTTAAATTTTGTACCTGGGGGGTGTCTATAGTATGACTGTAAAGGGGCGCTTGTTTCCCGTGTTTAGAACAGTCTGACAGCAAAATTACATTTCAAAGGAAAAAAGCCATTTAGAACTACTCGCGGCTATTGCATTGCCGGTCCAACAATACACATAGAAGTTCATTGATAAAAACGGCATGGGAATTCCCCACAGGGGAACCCCGAACAAAATTTAAAAAAAATGACGTGGGGGTCCCCCTAAATTCCATACCAGGCCCTTCAGGTCTGATATGGATATTAAGGGGAACCCCGGCCAAAATTTCTTTTTTAAATGACGTGGGGGTCCCACTAAATTCCATACCAGGCTCTTCAGGTCTGGTATGGATTTTAAGGGGAACCCTGTGCCAAAAAAATAAAAATAGGGGGGCGTGGCCAAGATGGCGTTGTGAGCGGCGGCTTTTTCTCAGAGCTCCGCTCATCCGTACTCAGAATCCAGCTCCATCGACCCTAATTGAACACATCCTCCACCCCAGCTGCTCGGGGGGGACCCAGACAATCCCTGCCAAGTGAGGAGCGAGGAGGATTTCCGCTCCCGGACCGCGAGCGGCGCCGCTGTGCACCCCCGCTCAACTAGGCCGAAGCCGCGGTCTTTCCTGACGGGCCGCGCGGCGAGCCGGGAGCCCCCTGGCGCGATCGCCCTTGCTGGAGCACATAGCCGGCTGCTGTGGACAGCGGAGGGGGGTAAGTGAGTTGACCCTGGACTGTAAATAGGCCGTGCTCTTGGCCTGGTCTCTCCCCCCCCCACTTGTAACTAGGCCGCAATCGCGGCCTCCCCATAGGGCCCGAACCCATCGGGGAGACCCGGATCCTGCTGGCCTGGAGGAAGAGGCCCTGAGACGGTGGAGGACATCTGCCTGTGCAGAGGAACAATCCCTGGAGCACCTTCACCCTCTGCCCTCCTGATTGTGGGGGGAGCCGGCTGGGCTGCATACTCTGATCAGCCTGCGGAGGCCTGAAGTGGACAGCTTCTACATCATATAATTGTAGGTGAGAGGATAGACTGTTAAAGGGTCACACACTGTACCATACCTACTGCTTGAATACCCCTGACCCTGCAGACTGGCTCCATCACTCGCTTGCTCACTATTGCCTGGCTTGGGCCCCCTAACACCTGAATGAGGCGCAGAAACTTCAGCGCAAAATATATTAAAGGAGGGAGACGTGATCTAGCTATGGAAACGTGAGGACGCGTCGTCGGGAGCTCTGCACTGAAACGCGCCGTGAATCACCCGTAGCACCGATCAGCTAAGCCATCCATTCATGCCAGGAGGCCGCAGGCACCCACCGGTCACTGAGGAAAGGAGGGGACCTGAAATCTCACACTACTTTCTGCGGCAACAGCAGGTTTCCTCGCCGGCGGGACAGAGCAAGATGGCGCCGCCTCGAGTCAGCATGGCGGGCGCCGCATCTTCCAGTAAGAAGGGTGCTCCTGCAATTACCTCCGCAGCGGAGGAGGACTTTCCCCCCTTGCCGCACAGAGCACCCTCTCCTATAGTGTCCCCGGCTCTCATAACTGCTGACACCCCATTGCCTCCAGATAACGCTGGTGACCTAAGCGGCCTAGTTGAATGCTCTCTGAGAGACATAGTGTCAGGCCTCCCCACCAAACAGGACTTAAACGCTATGGCCACCTCTATTGTCAACGCACTAACCAGAGAACTGCATGACCTAAAACAGCAAGTGGACGTTGTCGAGGAGAGAGTCACCACGATCGAAGCCTCCCAATCTACCACAGAAGCGCGCCTCACTACACTGGAGTCGGAGTACGGGGCCTTCCGCCGCCATCTTGTCGACGTTCAGCTGCGCCTGGACGATGGCGAGAATAGGAGCAGGCGGAACAATTTGCGCCTAAGGGGGATCCCAGAAGCCACCATGGGCCCAGATCTCCGATCCACAGTGGTCGCCATCCTAAACCAGGTCCTGGGCAAACCACCGACAGCTGACCTGGAACTGGACAGGGTGCATCGTATTCCAGGCCCCAGACCCCCGCCCTCCGCACAGAGATCATCATCCGAACTGGACTTTCCCCGTGATGTACTATGCAGGGTGCATTTTTTCACTATCAAGGAGGACATTCTTCGCCTCGCCTGGGAAAAGGGCCCAATAGACTTTGACGGGGCTCCCATCAGGATTTTCCCTGACATTTCCAGACAAACACGCACCATGCGTGGGCTCATGCGACCCCTACTGGAAGTTATCCGCGAGGCTGATGCCACCTACCGATGGGGTCACCCCTTCCATCTTATCGTTAGGAGGCAGGGGGCGGAATTCTACCTCCGCACGCCAGACCAACTCCCTGCCCTCTTTCATTTCATCTCCAGGCCAGTGATTGAGGTGCCCAACTGGTTTGACTATCTGCTTTCCCAGGATTCACAAGGTTCAGCACCACCCAGACAACAGAGGTCTCGACGCCCAAGATCCCGCCCGCCAAACCGAGAAGGCAGAAAAGCCCATCCAACATCATCCGAGGACTAAACGCTCGCTACCTTTTGGTTCTCGGTAAGACTTTCAATACCTCCTATGGGCAGGCGCCCCGCTCCTTCCCCCCTCTATGGCGATCCTCCCAGGAACATTTAAACCCACGCACCAGGACTCCCCCCCCCCCTTTTTTTTTTTTTCATCAGACACCATTTTTATTCTTGTTTTCCCGAAGGTGCCTCCTTTTTTCCATGGGTTAACTCTTAACTATGGACAGGGGGAGAGGGAGGGGGGACGCATTGTTATAATTGTTATAAATGTTGCATTTTTGCTGCAGGCTAGACTTCATGCACTCCATCCGAGCTTATCTGATGTGAACGTTGACGCTGAGGAGGAGGTGCATACATTTTTTTTTTTTTCATGATCCACATTTGGTCATGCTGCCTTGGCACACTGACAGTCGGGCGGTGGGGGTTCCCTCCTGGTCCTGTCCAGGAGAAGGGCGAGTTGACCCCCGGGGTCCTCTGTCCTCGGCCGCCTCTGCAATGCGTCAACGCCAGTAGGTCATGGATGTTAGAGGTCTACTTAGTTGCACTTACTAGCCTGAAACACAGTTGCGTTTATGGATGTTATGCCCAGTTTTGTGGTAAATCACACTTTATTTACGATGGTTAATGTATTGTTTTTCTCAATTTTTCTCAATGTTTCTGATTCTGAAGGCCCTCCACTCAGTGCATCTCCCTACCACTCCCAAAAGTACCTTTTTATATTGCTTGTCTTGCTTACTTAGGTGATAGCAATAACTTTTTGTTGCGCACTTCGACGCATCGACCACCCCCCTTTAGGGCGACCTCCCGGCTACTGCACAATTCCTTCTGTGTCTCAGCTCATAGAGTAGTCACTTGACTAACGTAGATAGCTCCCTTCCCCCTTCCACTTCCTCCCCCCCTTACTTACCCTTCCCTCCTCTCTCTCTGATCCTGTCATCTCCTTCTTTATCCCCCTCTATTCCCCGGTGCTGTTGCTCTCTAGTTGGGTGGGGACGTGAACTTAAACTAAAAGTGATTGTCCTCCTCGCCCTGTCAACGATTCTCAGCGCCCCGGCTGCCACAATGGTTCTCCTAAAGGTGACCTCCCTCAATGTACGGGGTCTCAATATCCCGGAAAGGCGTTCTCAGCTCCTAGCTGACCTACGCAGAACTAAAACCCAAATTGCCTTCCTACAGGAAACCCACTTTCATGGTGAGCATATTCCTAAACTGACTAACAATCTGTTCCCGACGGCATACCACAGTATCTCACCTATCTCCAAATCTAAGGGGGTTAGCATTTTAGTGGCAAAGTCTGTACCTTGGGAGTTCGGGGCGCAGCAGACGGACCCCCAGGGCCGCTTTCTCCTGATTAAGGGTAGGGTGTCGGACGTTCAGGTCACTCTTGCCAATATCTATTTCCCCAATGCCGACCACGCACAGTTCCTGCGTGGGCTGATACCCAAACTGCTTGAGTTTACGGAGGGGATGCTCATTTTTGGGGGTGATATGAACTTTGCGATGGACCCCCTGTTGGACACCTCACGGGGTGTGTCCCATCTCTCATACGCTCGCCTTAAACGAATTAAATCTGATCTTCACTCACTTCGTTTGATGGACCCCTGGCGCCTCTTAAACCCCAGGGACAGGGATTACTCGTACTTCTCACAAGTTCATCATTCGTACTCAAGACTAGATTACCTGCTCCTTTCCCATAAGGACCTGCCAAGGGTGGTGGACTCATCCATAGATGTCATTTCCTTTTCTGACCATGCCCCAATACACCTGACGCTCCAAATGGGACCAATGTCTAAATCTCCACCTTCGTGGAGACTGAACGAGTCACTGCTTCAATCTGCAGAGATCCGCGCTGAGATCCAAGCCAAACTGCAGGAATACTTTGCACTTAATGAAGCCTCGGTCCCCAACCCCTTGGTGATGTGGGAGGCGCACAAGCCAGTTATCAGGGGCATTTTGATAGGCATTGGGGCACGTCTCAAGAGGGAAAGAATCCGTAGAACTGAAGAACTTCTACTTCAGATTAAGACCCTTGAATGTACACATAAGGCTAGCCTAGCTCGCTCCGTATACCAGGAGTTACTTAAAGCACGTGAAGAGCTTCGCTCGCTTCTGTTGCATAAAACTAAAGAGAGGCTAGCATGGTCACGTCGTACAATGTATGAATTTTCGAACAAACCTGGCTCTCTTCTAGCCAGAGCTTTATGCGGTCCCCGCACCAAAACTTTCATCCCCCACATTCTGTCCCCTTCGGGTCGGAGGGTCTCTACCTCAACAGAAATGGTGGAAGAATTCCGTTCATTTTACAGCGGTCTCTATAACCTAGACAGACCCTCTCCCGATGCCCCTAACTCCACTGGGGGACCCACCCCACATGAATATCTAGCCTCCTCTGGCATGCCATCTCTACCGGCCGATACCGTGGAAGAACTGGAAGACCCCATTACGGTGGAAGAGCTGGGGGTAGCACTGTCGAGTTCCAAGCCTAAGAAAGCCCCGGGCCCTGATGGCCTCACTCCAATCTATTTCAAAACATTCTTTGAGACGCTCTCTAAACCGTTAGTGGCTGCACTTAACTCAATCACGAAAGGTAACTCCTTCCCCATAGACTTCCTTAGGGCTTACATTTCTCTCATCCCTAAAGAGGGAAAGGACCTACTTCGGTGTGGAAACTACCGACCGATAGCTTTGCTAAACACCGACTTGAAACTATTTGCCAAGATCTTGGCGAACAGAATGCTCCCACACATACCAAACCTAATTCACAAAGACCAAGCGGGCTTTGTCCCCCAACGGGAACCACGTGACAACACAATTAGGGTGCTGAACCTCATACATGCCGCTAGGACCACGCGACGACCCCTTCTCCTGCTGTCAACTGACGCAGAGAAGGCTTTCGACCGTGTAGATTGGACGTTTGTTAGAGCTACTCTCGAACACATTGGCCTCCGGTCGTCGATGCTCAGCTGGATTTTATCACTCTACTCTAACCCCACAGCGGCGGTTAGGGTAAACAAAACCAGGTCGGGTTATTTTAACATTCGGAATGGTACCAGACAGGGTTGTCCCCTGTCTCCCCTAATCTTTATTCTTACCTTAGAACCCCTGCTCTGTAAGATACGGGCCGACCCCCACATAGAGGGCTTCCGTAAAACATCTGGAGCCCACAAGGTCGCCGCTTTCGCAGATGACCTTATCTTTTTCCTGGCTGACCCCATTGCCTCACTCCCCGTCTTGCTCCATTCTTTGAGGGAATACGGGGCTCTGTCTCTATTCAAAATAAACATGTCTAAATCCTCCATGCTCAATATCACACTGAGCTCGCAAAATATCCGACAATTGCGCTTGAACTACCAGTTCCACTGGGCAACCGATACCATTCCGTACCTAGGAGTGGCCATCACCGCGGACCCCGCCGACCTTTACCAAGCAAATTTTGCCACTCTTCTACACAGACTTAAAACAGACCTGCAGCATTGGCACTCCCTCACTTTAACGTGGTTTGGACGCTGTAATGCCATCAAGATGACAGCTCTCCCGAGGATACTCTATCTTCTACAGGCCCTCCCCATACATCTCCCGCCCTCCTTTTTCAAGCGAATCGACGCACTCCTCCGAGAATTTGTCTGGTCGCACAGGCAGCCACGCATCAAATTACAACTACTTTATATGGTAAAACGCAGGGGAGGGGTGGGACTACCAGACGTAAGAGCCTACTACAGGGCAACACATCTTACCAGACTAATAGACTGGTACTGCCACTCAGAGGCCAAACAATGGGTCACTATGGAGATAGAGGACTCCGATGGTACGGCCAGGAGTTGGCCGTGGATCTCCACTCCGATCCCGAAGTTCATCGCCGAACACCCAACTCTGGGAAACACACTGAGAGTGGCCAGAGAAACCTTTCGTAAAACCCGGATATCACCTATTCCTTCTCCTATGGTGCCGATCCTGGGCAACCCTGACTTCTTGCCGGGCTGCCAGGGGCCGATTTATAGAGCCTTATCGGAGGGAGATAGATGGCCACATCTCCACGACTTCCTGGATTCCGGTGGCCAGCTCAGGACGACCGCGGGAATAGAAGACCTGGACACGCCATTGGATTTCCTGAGCGGTCTACAACTGCGTAACTTTTTACGCCGAAGCGCTCGAACTCTAGGTCCCCCATGCCCACTCACGGAATTGGAACGTATCTGCCACCGCAGAGAGCCCGTACGCCACTCTTTATCCCTGATCTACCTCTCTCTGATCGCCCCGGCTGAAGGCTTTGTGCCCCCCTTCCTTACTAAATGGGAGACAGAATTAGGAGCACATTTTGATGAAACACAAAGGGAAAAGATCTTACACTTTGCCCAAAAATCTTCTCTAGCCACAAGGGTCCAGGAGACATGCTACAAGATTGTGACCAGATGGTACAGAGTACCATCCACTCTTCACAGGTTCCTCCCGCAGGTACCAAGTCTATGTTGGCGTTGTGGAGCAGGAGAGGGAACAATGTTGCACATTTTCTGGGACTGTCCCAAGATTAAACCTTTTTGGAAAGAGGTGACAGACACGGTCGAGCGTTTGACGGGTGTCGCACTGGAGGGAGATCCCGGGGCCTGTTTGCTGCACCTATCTAGAAGTCCAATTAAGAAGTATAAAGCTTCACTCACCATACAACTACTTAACGCGGCTAAGGCCTGCATCCCTCTATTTTGGAGATCGGAAATCCCACCAACGAAGACCCAGTGGTATGCCAGGGTTAACGAACTGCGTGACATGGAAGATCTTACGGCCACCCTGCATGACAGGGAGGAAACCTTTCGGGAGACCTGGCGCCCCTGGCAACACTTCATCTACTCCGAGGCCTACCTCCGGGAGGTGACTTAGCGTGGACACTCCTTGACACGAGGGCCCCGCCTAGCTGGAGGGTGACACCACCATCCTCTTCTCTTTACCTCTCTCTTCCCCCCTTTTCTCTTCTACTTCCCCTCCCCCTCCACCTCTCCTCTCTATCTTTCTTGCCCCTCCCTCCCTATTGTCTCCCGCTTTTTTCCCCCTCCCTTCCCCCCCCCCATTCTTCCTAGGTTCTCACACAACCCCCTATACTCATCCGGCTAAGGGAAGATCTGATCAGATATATTGAATATCATGGTCTACATTACTTTACGTTAGTTGCCCCTTGCCGGACTCTACTGATCGGCAGGGAATATCTCCACCCCCGGTCAGTGGAGAGCTTCTCTCTTTGTTATTTTGGTTTACTCTTATACCTGTCGATAAAGGATAATTACACGAGTCATCAGTTTACACAAGGCATATTTCAGGGAACTGCTTGCAAATGGACACTATGATAATCATTACATTAGACTCTCCCATGCACTCAGGCTCCGCCTTCACCATACAGATTGTGTAAACAAGAGGAATGTATATGTGTTACATCTTTAGTCGACGGTAGTTTCTGTTAAAGTCCTCTCCCTACCTCTGTTTTATATTATCCATTAAATGTTATAGATCTTGATAACATGTACATCAAACTGTAACATGCATTATTGACAATAAAATAAAGGAATTTAAAAAAAAAAATAAATAAATAAAAATAAAAATAAACGACGTGGGTTCCCCCCAAAAATCCATACCAGACCCTTATCTGAGCACGCAACCTGGCAGGCCGCAGGAAAAGAGGGGGGACGAGAGAGCAGCCCCCCTCCTGAACCGTACCAGGCCACATGCCCTCAACATTGGGAGGGTGCTTTGGGGTAGGCCCCCAAAACACCTTGTCCCCATGTTGATGAGGACAAGGGCCTCATCCCCACAACCCTGGCCGGTGGTTGTGGGGGTCTGCGGGCGGGGGGCTTATCGGAATCTGGAAGCTCCCTTTAACAAGGTCCCGACCCCCCCCTACCATTTCACTAAAAAACTGTCAAAAATGTTAAAAATGACAAGAGACAGTTTTTGACAATTCCTCTATTTAAATGCTTCTTCTTTCTTCTTTCTTCTATCTTCCTTCATCTTCTTCTTCTTCTTCTTCTGGTTCTTCTGGCTCTTCTGGTTCTTCCTCCGGCGTTCTCGTCCAGCATCTCCTCCGTGGCGTCTTCTATCTTCTTCTCCTCAGGCCGCTCCACACCCATGGCACGGGGGGGGCTCCCGCCCTTCTCTTCATCTTCTTCTCTTCTTCATCTTCTTCATCTTCTTCTTTTCTTCTCTTCTTCTCTTCTTCATCTTCTTCTCCGGGCTGCTCCGCATCCATGCTGGCATGGAGGGAGGCTCCCGCTGTGTGACGGCGTCTCCTCTTCTGACGGTTCTTAAATAATGGGGGGCGGGGCCACCCGGTGACCCCGCCCCCTCTGACGCATGGGACATGACAGGGCTTCCCTGTGGCATTCCCCGTGGTGTCACAGGGAAGTCCCGTCAAGTCACCAATGCGTCAGAGGGGGCGGGGTAACCGGATAGCCCCGCCCCCCATTATTTAAGAACCATCAGACGAGCGGGAGCCTCCCTCCATGCCAGCATGGATGCGGAGCGGCCTGGAGAAGAAAATGAAGAAGAGAAGAAGAGAATAAGATGAAGCAGAGAAGAAGATGAAGAAGAGAAGAAGATGAAGAGAAGAGCTGGAGCCTCCCCCCATGCCATGGGTGCGGAGCGGCCCGAGGAGAAGAAGATAGAAGATGCCGCTGAGGAGATGCTGGACGAGAACGCCGGAGGAAGAACCAGAAGAGCCAGAAGAACCAGAAGAAGAAGATGATGAAGGAAGATAGAAGAAAGAAGAAGCATTTAAATAAAGGAATTGCCAAAAATATTTTTAACATCTTTGACAGTTTTTTAGTGAAATGGTAGGGATACTTTTGTACCCCCTTACCATTTCACACAGGGGGGGCCGGGATCTGGGGGTCCCCTTGTTAAAGGGGGCTTCCAGATTCTGATAAGCCCCCTGCCCGCAGGCCCCCACAACCACTGGCCAGGGTTGTGGGGATGAGGCCCTTGTCCTCATCAACATGGGGACAAGGTGTTTTGGGGGGCTACCCCAAAGCACCCTCCCAATGTTGAGGGCATGTGGCCTGGTACGGTTCAGGAGGGGGGGCGCTCTCTCATCCCCCCTCTTTTCCTGCGGCCTGCCAGGTTGCGTGCTCGGATAAGGGTCTGGTATGGATTTTTGGGGGGACCCCACGCCGTTTTTATTTTTTTTGGCGCATTGTTCCGCTTAAAATCCATACCAGACCTGAAGGGTCTGGTATGGAATTTAGGGGGACCCCCACATCATTTTTTGTTTAAATTTTGGCTGGGGTTCCCCTTAATATCCATACCAGACCTGAAGGGCCTGGTATGGAATTTAGGGGGACCCCCACGTCATTTTTTTTTAAATTTTGGTTCGGGGTTCCCCTTAATATCCATACCAGACCTGAAGGGCCTGGTATGGAATTTAGGGGGACCCCCACGTCATTTTTTTTTTTAATTTTGGTTCGGGGTTCCCCTGTGGGGAATTCCCATGCTGTTTTTATCAATGAACTTCTATGTGTATTGTCGGACCGGCAATGCAATAGCCGCGAGTAGTTTTAAATGGCTTTTTTCCTTTGAAATGTCATTTTGCTGTCAGACTGTTCTAAACACTGGAAACATGCACCCCTTTACAGGCATACTATAGACACCCCCCAGCTACGAAATTTAAAGGGATATTACACTTTTATTGTTTGACTTTAAGCATTATTAAAATCACTGCTCCTGAAAAAACGGCCGTTTTTAAAACTTTTTTTTGCATTGATCCATGTCCCCTGGGGCAGGACCCAGGTCCCCAAACACTTTTTATGACAATAACTTGCATATAAGCCTTTAAAATTAGCACTTTTGATTATTCAACGGTGTTCGCGTGTTCGAACAAACTTTTTTCCTGTTCGCATGTTCTAGTGCGAACCGAACAGGGGGGTATTCGGCTCATCCCTAATTACAAAATATTCACAAAAATTTTAGCATCCAGATTGTCCCAGTTTATTCCTAAATTAGTTAATAAAGACCAAGTGGGTTTTGTGCCGACTAAGCATGCGGGGGATAACACTCACGGCACCATAGATTTGATAGACCTCTTTAATAGATCTCCCCATCCAGCTATTGTCCTAAGTCTGGATGCCCAAAAAGCCTTTGACAGGTTGAGTTGGCCAGACATGTTTTCCACTTTGACAACATTTGGTTTTCAAGGTCCTTTCTTTAAAGCATTAGAAGCCTTGTATTCAAGAGCTACAGCCCAAGTCCAGATGTCCTCTTTCCTGTCACCTCACTTCCCCATGACAAATGGTACTCGGCAGGGATGCCCTCTTTCCCCATTGCTTTCCATCCAATCACGTCCAGATATTCGTGGGGTGGTGATGCGACAGAAGGAATACAAGTTGTCTCTGTTCGCAGATGACATTTTGCTGACTCTTACTAACCCGTTGATATCACTCTGCTCTCTGCATAACCTGCTATCCTCTTTTAGTGCCATATTGGGGTATAAGGTCAACACAACAAAAACAGAGGCCCTACCTTTACATATACCACCAGCTCTTCTGACCCAGCTTGAAAAACATACTCTTATGCCCCGTACACACGGTCGGACATTGATCGGACATTACGACAACAAAATCCTAGGATTTTTTCTGACGAATGTTGGCTCAAACTTGTTTTGTGTACACACGGTCGCACAAAGTTGTCGGAATTTCCGATCGCCAACAATGCGGTGACGTCAACCACGTCCGACGAGACTAGAAAAGGCTAGTTCAGAACAAAATGCGGCACCCTTTGGGCTCCTTTTGCTAATCTCGTGTTAGTAAAAGGTTGGTGAGAGACGATTCACGCTTTTTCAGACTCGTGGCTTTCAGATCGTTTTCTGCAGTTCAGTTTGTGCTTGTGGGTTTGTATCTGCTCTTCAGTGCATGCAAGCAAGCTCCGTGTGACTTTGTCATTGTGTTCTTGTTCGTTCGTTACTGTTTTTCAGGTCGCTCTTCACAGGCCTTGCTGTTCTTCAGTGCGTTCTGTTACTTCGTTCTGAGCAGCCGACCGTTTTCTAGCCATGTTGCGTATACGTACTCCTCGTAGAGTTCGTGCTGTGTGGGGGCTTGGTGTTGGGGTCCTGACCTTGACACAAGTCCAGTCCATGAACAGGGTGGGGAGGAGTTCATGGACCAACAATTGGTTGCTTCAGTGTGACCAGTTCTGTCATATGCCTTTGCTCTGTGAGATCCGTGAGATCCGTGAGAATAATACTGATGATTTCAGGAACTTTCTCCGGATGACGGACCACGTATTTCACCGTCTGCTGGCTTTGCTGACCCCCTATATCAGCAGGTAGTATACCTGCATGAGGCAAGCCATCACTCCGGAGCAGAGGCTCGTCGCTACCCTGCGGTACTTGGCGACAGGGAGAAGCCTGCAGGACCTTAAGTTCTCGACAGGCATCTCCCCCCAGGCTCTGGGGATCATTATCCTGCCATCATACAGGTCCTACAGAAGGAGTATATGAAGGTAAGATTTTTATCCTTTAATATCACATTTTATTGTATATAATGTTTACTAATGTAATGTATTTCTTTCCTCATTCCCTAATTACCATGATTATAATATGCTGTGAATGTCCCCTTTGTTCTCATGCATGCTGGATTTTTATGTCATTATTTTTTTGTCCTTCATACATATTTGCCTTCACTTACCTCCCCAGCATGCTCTCCGGCCCCTATATTCACCTCATGTAGTCACTTAACAATGTATTTTATCAGCTCCATAGTAGTGCTTTACCCCAAACAACCCCTAAAATGTTTTGAAATGTGATTGGTGCTTTAAATTCAGGCAGAGTGCCAGAGGCTTTTTTTTGTAGTGTCCCCAAATCATTTTTATTAACCCTCCCCCCAACTGCTAAGTCAGCTGATCCCAATTCTCTATCTATCCTCAATCATCTATCTGCTGACTTTGCTAGACACACTATACCCACCATCTTATGCGCCCATTCCCGATGAGGACCCTCACCCCGGAACAGAGAGTTTTTAATTACCGGCTGGCCAGAGCCAGAAGAGTGGTGGAGAACACATTTGGAATCATGGCCGGCCGGTTCTGCCTATTTCTGACACCCATCCATATGGCGGCGTATAAACTTAATCATATAATCCTGGCGTGCTGTGTTCTACATAACTTTTTACGGCAATATTCTGCCAACTATGCTGGCTCAGTTGGGCCTGAGGCCGGAATTCTAAATGAAACAACACTGACGGCGCTTGAAAGTGGCCGTCCTGGCTTGCCCTCCCTGAGTGCCCGTGATGTCCGCTTAAGATACCTTGAGTTCTTTGCGGGTAGGGGGGCCATCAATATGCCAGACAATTTGTGAAGCCTTTATCAAATAAAAACCAAAAAAAAAAATCTTTGGTGACATTTAATGCTTGTGTTTGTTTTAGCTGACCCTGACAGAAATGTGGGTAGTCCGGAAAATGGCGTGATTGTGTAACCTTATACAAAGCACTGTTGGGTGTTATTTACTAAAGGCAAAGACACTTTGCACTACAAGTGCACTTGAAACTGCACTGAAACTGCACTTGTAGTGCAAAGAGGATTTGCCCTTAGGAAATAACCCCCATTTTCACAGAAAGCAGCAATTACATCACCACAAAAGTGTTGTAGCGTTGAGACAATAATCCACACATTCTTGATTAACAATCTTTTTAATACCTGCACAATCACATGTGCATTTAGAAAAGGTTTTTAAAACAAACCAACATGTTTGTTGTATAACATTTTTTGGGGTGGCATTATCAAAAATAGAAATGTCCATTTAAGATAAAACAGGCATGGGTAAAACCAACAAGAAAGACACAAATCTTGAACTTTGAAAGTTCACATTTGGTAGAACTTGAAGGCAATATCAGACATGAGTATTTAGGAACTGTGTTTGATATTGCGTTCAGATGGGGTGAAGTCACCCCAGGAAAAGCCAAATTTTCAAGATGCACACCAATTTACGAATGTCAACATGTGCTAGCTGCCATCACGGGGGATCAAGGGACGTGTTTTGGGGGAGAAACCCCTTCCTCTCAGCTAGTTTATTATTGAGGAAGGGGTTGCACCCCCAAAACACGTCCATTGATCTCCCGTGATGGCAGATAGCACATGTTGACACACTGTGTGCATCCTCCAAATCTGGCTTTTCTAAAAATCGGTAAAACATTTTTAAGATTGTAGCACACAACAAAAAAAAGGGATTTGGAGGGGTTTTAAACTCGCCCCAAAACATCAATGATGTTTTTATTTTTTTGAATAACATCATTGATGTTTTTCTTGAGGTTTTCCAATTCTAAATTACACCCCATGATCTCCCCGATCAGGATCTGTGCACTTTCTGATGTGAAAGGATCTGGATCCACAACATCACGATCACCTAAAAAGAGAGAAACCAAACAAAAACAGGTATCAAAAATATGCCGGCATCCATCTCTTACCTGAGCCTGTGGTTGCAGACACTCACCTGTTGTGGTGACAATTTCCATCACATCTTCTTCCTCTTCCTGCTCTGCTTGGGTTCGGGGTATTTCCCCTTCTTCCAGAGGTGGGGGGTCTCTGTTCTCCCCGGATGAGGGGTGTCCTCAGAGTCTTTTCTCCCCTATGTAAAACAAAAATGGTATACTTAGCACACAGATATTTGATGGCAGAACTATAAATAGGAAACATTGCTTGGAAGTGGGGTACAATTGTCTATTTTGTCCGAGTTCAAAAATGTAGCATTTTCAGTGTCCTTTGTCAAGCTGCAATACTTTACCTGTTTGGTACAAGCTTCACAGATGGAGACCCCCCTATTGTATACACTGGAGCACCTGTGTGGCCCCCTAATAAAAATGGTGTTCTGGGGTCCCACACTAGTGCTCCAGTGTCCAGATGTGAAAATAGCTGCTCAGTGTCCTCTCCTTACACAGAATATAGTTTGCATTTCATTCTAGTAACAAAGCCATCTACACAACCAAATTAGTTTCATACAAGTAGGGCGTCAAAAATGTGGTCAAATGCATATGGCCAAAACAATGGTGTTTTATAGGCCGAAAGAAAAATGTTTGATACGAACAAATAATGTGCCCATGAACATGAAAGTTGCCATTTTAAAATGTACACTTTTAAGAAAAGCACATGGAGCAGCACGAACGTAATAAACACAAAAAGAATAGGAACACAGGACAACTACTTACTTTTTTGCAGCACTCTCTGGATCTTTCTGTACTGCTCATGTTCTAGTAATTTGAGGTCCGACCACTGCTTCCTGAGCTGATCTTTCGATCGTCGTACCCCGAAATTCCGGTGCTGACTTTTGACTACTTTCGCCATGATCTTGGCCTTTCTGACATTGGGGTAAGGTCCATACTTCCCGTCATAGTCGGCCTTCTTCAGGATACGACCATCTCCAACATCTCCCCAAAGGAT
Source organism: Aquarana catesbeiana (assembly GCF_042186555.1). Classification (NCBI taxonomy): domain Eukaryota; kingdom Metazoa; phylum Chordata; class Amphibia; order Anura; family Ranidae; genus Aquarana; species Aquarana catesbeiana. Next base: position 737,528,085 of record NC_133325.1, on the reverse strand, counting down.
ATATTTGAGGCCTTAAATCGTCCCCCTCTGGATCGGGACGTCTCCGGGCTTTCCTCCTCCTCCTCCTCCTCCTCGTTGCTGTAATTAGCACGCACCTGCTGTGTATCCACCATGTGCTCTCCCCCACTGCGCAGAACGAAAAGGGGTGGGGAATAGACTAGAAAGAGCGTCAGGGGCGGGCGAAGTTACACGCATGCGCAGTATGTATAAAGCGTAACACGCGTGCGTATTACGTACGATCTGTGAGCGGAGGAAGGAGCATCGGAGGCGCCGATCGTGATAACGAAGGTAAGATCTAAACTTAGGCCTATACTGCTTCGAAATTGAAGCCTATATTGTAACAAAATTAGGAGAGTTTGGCCTGACCTTAGGGTTTTTCTTGTGTTGTGTCTTGCAGAGAAAATGGATGGCTTCAGCGACCACAATTTCCTCCCCCTGTTCATAGACAAGTACAGGGAGCTGCCCTGTCTGTGACAGGTGAGACTTGCCCATTATAATCATAAACAAAAGAGGCAGGCAGCGCTGGAGACACTGCTGGAGTTGGTGAAGCCGGTGGTCCCCACAGCAACCATCCCCTATTTAAAAGCCAAAATTGGTGGCCTGAGGAGCACTTATCTTAGGGAGCGCAAGAAGGTCACGGATTCCCAGAGGTCCAGAGCTTCAGCAGATGACATTTATGTCCCCAGGCTGTGGTACTATGAGAGACTGTGATTTCTGTCAGACCACACTGAAGTCAGGGAATCCCTCTCCACTCTTCCTTCCACTCTTCCTTCCACCCCAGCTGAGGCTTCCGATGTCCAACCTGGGCCTTCCAGCCAGGAAGAAGTGGAGGAGCCCAGCTGGAGTCAGGTATAGCATTCTTCTACAGATTTCTTGAAAAAAGTGTTTGACATATCAATAGACAGTAGTGGGCACCCAAAATTGGGACAAAAATGAAAAATGCTGGGCTCAGAATGATAGTCTGTTATATTTGTTCACATTCAATTTGCAACAGTCAGGAGGTGAAAATTGTGTGTGATTGATGACTAAAAAACTAAAACTATGTCCCTTTTTCATACACAGGAAGACCTCAGCCAGGAGGAGGCTGTGGAATGTGGCAGCCAGGAGGAGGCGGGGATTAGTGGCAGCCAGGAGGAGGCGGGGCTAAGTGTCAGCCAGGAGAAGCCTGGGACCAGTCGCAGCCTGACCGAATCACAGGTTCCCCCCCTTCGCCTTCCATACAAAAGACCCAGGAAGGGGAGTCACGTTCAGGATTCTGCACTCAGGCTCATTCAGGAGGCTTCTGCGTCCCCCAGAGCCTTACCCACTCCTGAAGAGGCCTTTGCCTGCATGGTTGCCACCAAACTGCAGGGCATGCAGGAGGGTCAACGCCTCATGTGTGAGCAACTTATTTATAAAGTCCTAACTAAGGGGGTGAGTGGCGAAATCACACCCAAGACCGACGTGATTGAGTTGGACCATCCCCCTCCTCCTCCTGCTGCCACAACTCCACCACCAGAACCACAGCATGGAAGGAAGCATGGAAGGAAGACCAGAGAGTGATGGCCTGGGTTCAGTCTGGTCTGACAAAAGCTGCAGTCTCTTGTATGACCACAGCCTGGGGACACAGATGTCATCTGCTCCTTTCCGGATCTCTGGGACTTCTGGACCAGACTGCACTCCCTTACATATGGACTCCTCAGGCCACCAATTTTGCTTGAAAATAGTTGATGTGTGCCCTGGGGTCCAAGGCTTCACCCCTTTCTGCTGTTTCTCCAGCGTTGCCTCCCTCTTTGTTTAGTTGTGAGCCCTTAATAAATGAATTTTTGGGGAAAATTATACTCTCCTATGTGTGTTTTCATCCAAAAAGGACAGTTGGTTGGTGAGGATTCAGGTACATTTCGAAAGTACAATGTGAAATTAACAAGAGACAACAACACCAAACAATCTCCTACAGATTAAATAGAACAACATATCAATGGTGTTGTGGTAACTTGACCCACAAAACACACACAAAAATATTCTGGAGTAAAAATTAAAATACAATAAAACAAAGATCAGCCTTGAAAAAAAGACAAACCAACAAAAAATAATCTGCCTTAAAACCAAAAAAAAAAAAAAAAAACCAACACAAAAATAATGTTGTCAGATGTGACAAATCAAAATATATTGAGGGAATCCCGATAAATAGTAAAGAAATAAGTTTGTGAGAAGTCTGTGTGAATATGAGCAGCAAAACAAATTCATTCTTCTCACATTATAAAGAAGAAGAGAGTGCGCTGTATTAAACCATTTTTAACATTGCAGCGTGACGAAAGTGCTGTATCCATTCCGAACGCTAATTTTACCCGACCGAGCTGTTCCGTCTTGGAATTTCTTCTGAGCATGCGTGGCACTTTGTGCGTCGGAACAGGCCACACAACGGTCGGAATTGACGCAATCAGATTTTGTTGTCGGAAAATTTTATAGCCTGCTCTCAAACTTTGTGTGTCGGAAAATGTCCGATGGAGCCCACACACGGTCGGAATGTCCGACAACACGCTCCGATCGGACATTTTCCATCAGAAAATCCGACCGTGTGTACGGGGCATTACAGATGTGCCCTACTTCCCTTAAATATTTAGGTATACAATTGACTCCCAATTATTCCTCTCTGAATTCCACTAATTACCCTCTCCTGATCCAAGATATCACCAGATCCATCCAACAATGGGCTGTTTCCCCTTTCTCTTTTGGGTAGGATTAATGTTTTAAAAATGTCCATTTTACTCAGGTTACTTTGTTTTTTCGAAACTTTGCCAGTCGCTATACTGATGCCTCAACTTAGAGCCATTCAAAGGGGTTTCCTTAAATTTATCTGGAACGGAAAGGCTCACCGCATAGTGAGTTTGGTGTTTTTTTCATTGAGATGGGGGGGCTGGGAGCACCGGATATTATTAAATACTATTACGCTTCACATTTATGAGCTGCCATCTCTTGGTCCAGTCTGCAGGCCCCTAATCATTGGTCAGAGATTGAGAAAGGGGCTATATATCCAGTTCACCCAAACTCCCTACTGTGATCTCAATCTTTGCACACGGATCCCATACTAAAGTGTAAGTGCACTGCCCAAATGATCTTCACTTTAATAATCTGGCGAAAGTGTCTTCAGAGATTCTCTCTCTCTTCGCCACCCCCCCCAGTTAGAAACATACTATACAATCCATCTATACCAGATAGTTTATCCCTAGGTCATACAACGCCATGAGTTCAGGTTTCCCTGTTCCAACTTTGAAATCTGGTACACCCAGTCACCCAGGGGCTAAATACTTTTGATACACTTCGGGAGAAGTTTGACATCCCTACACATATGTTTTATTTTTATTTTTGCAAATCAGACATTACTTCCACTCTCTGTTCTTGTCTTTGACCCTGGATAAACCTACCTCTTTTGAATATCTATGTGCTCAAGGTTCACAACAATTACACTTGGGGGGTTATTTATTAAAACTAGAGAGTGCAAAAACTGATGCAGCTCCGTATAGAAACAATCAGCCTCCAGGTTTTATTGTCAAAGTTTAATTGAAAAAGCTGAGGTTAGACGCTGATTGGCTACCATACACAGCTGCATCAGATTCTGAATGCACCAGTTTTAGTAAATCTCCCTCTTGGTGTCCTCTGCATACCGCATTCTCCACAAATCTTCCCCTCTTACTGAAGATACTCATTTATATATGCATAAATGGGCACAATTGCTATGTAAGCTTATCACCTCCCAGATGTGGGATAGGATCTGGACCTCCACTTTTAAAGCCTCCAAGTGTGTGATGCAGAAAGACATCCATTAAAATTCTGATGCTCTAATATAAGACCCCCGAGGTCATACATAAATGTGATCCCTCTAGTTCAGCGATGTGTTGGCGCTGTGGGCTTGAAGTAGGCTCATTGCTCCACATTTTCTGGCAATGTTCTTCGATGCAACGCTTTTGGCATGAGGTGAAGCTATTGCTTCAGAAAGTAGTGAATCTGCCCCTCCCACTTGACCCAATTCACTATTTATTGGGTATTCCCTTTACTGGTATTGCTAAACACGTCAAACAATTGATTTCCTACATCCTTTTAGCTGCCAAGAGAGTTATTCCACTTTGATGGCTATCCAATGTATCTCCACTGTGGTCTAGGTTCCTCCAACTCATAGTTGATATTCGAAGAATGGAATATTTAACTGCTATTGTACATGATAATATTCAGTTTAATAAAATATGGGAACCATGGAATCAGTCAGAGTTTGGGTTACCCCTACCAGGTTCTATGTCTCAATGTTTGAAATTCACTATTGATATGACTTCATATGTGTTTCACCTGTGTGATCCAACCTGCATGGTGCTCCATAAGAGTTTCTTGACTTCATACGCTCATTACGCAGGTGACTGTATGTATGACCTCCATATGGTGATTTGACTTGTTAGCATGTTGACTCCACTTTTGTATAACCTACAGATACTTTCAGTTCTATGTTATTTTGGACATCTCATCTGCCTGACATACTTTTTGTTACATATGTTTTTCATGTGTACTGTGTTTTCTTTCCTTTTTGCAAAAACTAATAAAAAATACAATTAAAAAAAATTGCAACTACAACTATTTTATTCTCCAGGATTTCATAATCATGAAAATATAACATGACTGTAGCAATACTTACAAAGCAACAATGCCAATGTTTGCAATCCCAGCAACATTATAATTATTAATATTATACAGGATTTATATAGTGTCAACAGTTTGTGCAGTGCTTTACAACATGAGATGAGCAACATCCACTTTACTATCAATATGTACAGCAAAATCTCATATAACGTGATACTGCCCCAAGTCTAAGTTTGTTGGTTACACATACTGTATACATAAGCTATAAAGCCTAAATATGAACAGTTCTGCAGGAGAAAAAAATAAAAGGTATTCTGGCATTTGTATGTATTACATATTGTTTTTATTGGTATTTGTAAAATTATTGGAGAATTTGATTTGCAAATGATTATTTTAAGACCACACAAGTCTGGATTATTATAACTACAGTTTACATAAATTATGAATTTTTGGCATACAATATAAGAAACTCCACTAATAAAAAAAAACATTCTGTGCTACAGATGGAAGTCACTTTTACAATTGATATGATAAATGAATGCATCATCTTCACTCATTTGGCATTAATTATATTATAGAGAAGCACAAAAATCCCACTGAATTCATAAAATGCATGCTAATATTACAATTGTGACAGATAAAAAATAAATAAAAAATTCTGCACTAACTACAGAACATATTTTGGTGTGTATTCTTTGCTGCATAAATACAATTTGGCTTGTACTTTGTTTCTCTTTGAACAAGTAATTTCTACCATCTGTTCTGAAACAGCTGTCAACACTTCCATCCAATTTTTAATCAACTGATTTCTATAAGTTTGTGTACAGTAGGCGCAGCTATAAACCTGCATATTTCTGAACATTACAGAATTAGGTAGGTAGTGTGATACATATTTTTTTCACTGTAAATTTAAACATTCATTCAATTTGCAGACATGTGTTTTAATAAGCACACTCACATGGAGGTAAAACCAGATCTGGCACTCACATTATCAATATTGTTTAAAATCATTGTTCCAAGGATGCAAATAAAATTTCAGATTAATGCCTGCTTTTCACTTCAGCCACACACTTAGCCAGGGTAGTGAGATGGCTGAAGCAATGCAATCAATTCTAGAAAAGCCTTTGGCTTTATTAATACCTTTGGAAGATTGGATTTGGATTATAATGTAGGTATTGTAAATAACAGATCAATTTCTGTTCCTGTGTTTGGTGGATTCAAAGTGACATCATTTGGAACTGTGTCTAGTTCTAATGACAATAGTAATCCGCAATAATAGGCTCTTACTGTTTTATACTGTGAAATGTTGTTATTTATTTTCTTTTTAATTGTTTTTTTAATCAAATTTTAATTTTAAATTTCACACGAAATTTCACGCAATGTCACAGTCCCGCTAAAAATTTGCTGATCACTGCCATTACTAGTAAAAAAAGAAAAAATAAATAAAGTCCCTAAATCTATCCCATAGTTTGTAGGTGCTGAAAAATTGGCCTTTGGGAGCTGGTAGTGCCTTCACACCGTAACCCTATGGAGGTATGAAAGTAAGAATTGGCCTTGCTGTCAAAAATTGAAATGATATGCCCCGACCAAACAGGTGTGGAAAAATTGGTCTTTGGGTGTCGGTTGTGCCTTCACACCATAACCCTACAGATGTACTCTTGTTGAAAGCAAGAATTGGCCTTGCTGTCAACAACTGAAATGATTTGCATTGTTAAACAGGTGTAGAAAAATTGTTTTTCGGGTGTTAATTGTGCCCATGAAACCTACACCAAAACATTTCTCTTCATAGAAGCAAGAATTGGCCTTTCTGTCAAAAATTTAAATGATATGCCCTGACCAAACAGGTGTGGAAAAATTGGTCTTTGGGTGTCGGTTGTGCCTTCACACCGTAACCCTACAGAGGTACTCTTGTTGAAAGCAAGAATTGGCCTTGCTGTCAACAACTGAAATGATTTGCATTGTTAAACAGGTGTAGAAAAATTGTTTTTCGGGCGTTAATTGTGCTTCATAGAAGCAAGAATTGGCCTTTCTGTCAAAAATTGAAATGATATGCCCTGGAAAATTGGTCTTTGGTTTTCTGTGGTGCCTTCACACAATAACCCTATGAAGGTATTTTTGATGAAAGCAAGCATTGGCCTTTATGTAAAAAATGTAAATGATGGCCCTGGCCAAATAGGTGTGAAAAAAATGGTCTTTGTGTGCCGGTGGTGCCTTCACACCATAACCCTTTAGAGGTACTCTGGATGAGAGCAAGAATTGGCCTTGCTGTCAAAAACTGAAATGATATGCTCCGTCAAACAGGTGTGGAAAAATTGTTCTTTGGGTGTTGGAGGTGCCTTCACATATATGAAATATACTGCACTGAAATATACAGCGTTAAATGTGCACTAATGCACATATATATCCTGGATTAAACGCGCAATAATGCACTGAAATATACAGTGTTAAATGTGAAGTAACGCACTGAAATATACTTCATTAAACGTGCAGTAACTCACTGAAATGTACTGCGTTAAATGTGCAGTAACTCACTGAAATATACTGCATTAAACGTGCAGTAACGCACTGAAATATACTGTGTTAAATGTGCAGTTACGCACAGAATCATACTTAAACGTGCAGTTAAGGCACTAAAATGTGCTGCGTTAAACATGCAGTTAACTCACTGAAATATACTGCTTTAAACGTGCAGTTAAGGCACTGAAATATGCTGCGTTAAACATGCAATTAACTCACTGAAATATACTGCATTAAATGTGCAGTAACGCACTGAAATATACTGCGTTAAATGTGCAGTTATGCATAGAATCATACTTAAACGTGAAGTTAAGGCACTGAAATATGCTGCATTAAACATGCAATTAGCTCACTGAAATATACTGCGTTAAATGTGCAGTTAAGGCACTGAAATATGCTGCATTAAACATACAATTAATTCACTGAAATATACAGCTTTAAACATGCAGTATCACACTAAAATATACTGCATTAAACGTACAGTTAATGCACTGAAATATACTGCATTAAACGTGCAGTACCGCACTGAAATTTACTGCGTTATACATGCAGTTAACACACTGAAATATACTGCATTAAACATGCAGTTAACGTACTGAAATTTATTGCGTTAAACGTACAGTACTGAAATATACTGTGTTAAATGTGCAGTAATGCACTGAAATATACTGCAGGAAACCTGCCCTGACAAAATAAACTGACACTAAAGTAAAAACTAATGGTCAAACTACACTCACGCTGCACTGTCACTAGATTTTCACTAAACTGATATTGTACACTGACAATAGAATCACTATAGTACACTATAACACACTAACTCACTAGTAGCACTGAACAAAGCCCTATTCTCTCTCCACGCCAATATCAAACTGCAAATGAGTGCTGTGGGGACAATATTTTTATAGTGTGGGCCGGAACTAAGAGCAATGATCTATGGTTGGATAGAGTCATCATTACTTTCTCTAATCATGGCTCTGAGAGTGCTCTGTGAAGCAATGAAAGCTTTGCCCAATATGGGCTTCCAATGCACTGTGCGATGACGCAGTGCATTGTGGTCATTCGTTGGGCCGAAGAAATGGTCTATCGCCTTGATAATTTAGGTGTTGTATATTTCAGTGAGTTAATTGCATGTTTAATGCAGCATATTTCAGTGCCTTAAGTGCACATTTGAATGGGTGAACAGCCAATGTTCGGCCTGAACTCATGCTTGGTCGAATCATATGCCCAACTCTATTTACAATCATCTCCATTTCAATTTTGTGAAGGTCTTCTTCAGGTTCCTTTCATGAAATCTATTCATGGTCAGGGTCTGTGTAGCCAAATTTCTGTCTGGCAAAGTGTGCTCTAAATATTAAAACATATTCAACAAATAAAAACATGATATTCATCAGACAGTAAAATAAATAAATGTATATTAGGAAGGCGATCTTTAAGGCTGTGTTCACACTTTTGTGGTGTGTTAACACAAGTTCATTGACATTCATTACTTTGCTCATTAATGTGTGCTGTGTTAGGGCAGCCCATTCAAATGGCAACATAGCAAAAAGCAAAATAAAAATAGGTGCATATACTTTTCTGGAATGCAGCACTCCCCCTATACACCATAGTTTGTTACCATGTGTTTGGGTGTCATTAACAATAAATGGCACCACAACACCCCAGCACACACATTTTTCGCATATTGCAATTCCCGCAGCACAAAGATGTGAACCCAGCTTAGGAGAAAACAGTCAATTATTGTGTTAACATACTACTTAACAAGGACTAAAGGTGTTAGAGACAATTAAACAATGACTCACAAATGATCTATTCATAATTATTTTTATTTTTTGCTGTATTCATAATTCATAATCTGTCTGCTGAAAGATATTTTACATAAAATATATTTCAATATACATGAATATTTGGATTAGCTGTGTATGCAGGTTAATACCTACAGAATTAGTGGGAAGGGTAGAGATGGGAAAAACCACATATCTGGCTGAAGGTGGCAAACAACTGTAAATTCAAAACTGGTAAATCCATTCTTTCCTTACAGGATATGTGTGTCTGGAAAGATCATGGCATGTCCAAGGATGTATCTCTGATTCCAACCATAACTGACCTGATCAGGTAATTAGAATTTCTCTTGAAATATAGCAGTGCACTTCCTGGTATGTCAGGGTGCCAAGGCATGCCTCTGCCAACAGCACAATAAAGGTGTAGCTTCATTGAGAAATCTATAGCACCTCAGTCTCAGGAGATTTGGAATGAGATTTGTTGTTGTTAGTACTCACTGTTCTTGCTAGAGGCTCTTTGCAAAATACTGTCTCTACCAAGCTGGCCATCTCCACAAAGACTTACAGTGCAGAACAAGGCATGGTAAGTCAGTAATGGGGAAAGGTTAGCACCAGAGAGACCACAGGCAATATTGATGACCAGTCCTTTGTTCCCAGGCATCCCAGTGGTGACCCACCATACCTGACAATTCACAAACACAGAAGTAGTGATAAAATGGCCTTTATTTAAGCAGAAATAAGTGTAAGTCTATTCAACAAGGGCAGGATTATCCAAATATCAAATATATTATTATATATTATAATGGAAAAATATAAGTGTGGCAAACTAGATATTTTTTGCTTTTTGCTTCCCCAGCTGCTTGTGTAATGACACTTCTAGAAAACACTATGTGAGCAAACTAGAACAACTTTAACACTGCAACAACAGAGGTAAACAATATAGCACTGTAAGGTAATGCTAGTGACAATGCAATAAACAATGTGGCCTACAGTGTACAGGTCCTGTCTGACTTTTTAGGACTACAAGGTGCTACAAGGTACAGACCGGTGTTTTTACCCAGCCTTTATATAAATACAGTCATGTAATAATTGTACTCTCACCATGTACACTTTTCTGCATTTCATGAAAGAGTTTTATTGTCTTCAAAGCTGCCTTTAAAAATACATAAAGATAGCTAATTCAGAACAATGAAATCTATCTGGTTAACCTTGATTTCAACTATTCAAACAATGAATATGACTGTTATTGGAAGATGGTCAGTCTAATTAGCAAAAGCACAATATGACTTTCTGATAATTAAACAGAAGCCCAGAATGACATGGTGATGGCATTAATTGGACACACATATGCTTATAAATGAAAGAAACATATTTATATGTCAATAATCTAACCACATACACAAAGGAATTTTTCACAGTGCCAGTGAATATATTGGCTTTGTATAATTGTTTCTGAGCCAAAAATGTTTCTTACAGGTGTCCTTTGGCCCAGTATCCCATTTGTTTCCCTCTCTCCAAACGCCATTTGCACTGGTGTTTAGCCCTGCTTCAAATCCCAGTTAGAAAAAGGCCCTTGCCCTTATCAACATGGGGCACAGTGCCCTCATGCTAAGGGCACGTGGCTTGGTTTGATTTAGAAATGGGGGTTCATGCTCACCTCCCCTTTTCCTGGCCAGCCAGGTTGCATGGTTAGATTTAGGGTCTAAAATGGCATTGTAGGGGGACCTCACACTTTTTTTTGGCATGAAGATCCCCTTTAAAATCCATACCAGACTCAAAGGCTCTGGTATGCATTTTGGGAGGGACCTTATGGATTTTTCTTCCAATCTTACTGTAGGATGTGCTACAGCAAAAAAAGACATTTAAAAAGAAAAAACACTGCTCAACTGCCTGCAAGTAACATTTCATTCCTGGCTTATTAAAAAAAAAGAAAATACACAGACCCCTACAAAGGTCTTCCAAATATTTTGAGGGATGTTTGGAGGGGTCTATGTGCCTTTTTCTTAATGAAAGCCAGAAGGGAAATTATATTTGCTGGCAATTTAGAATAAATATAAATTAGTAAATATCAAGGCTTTAACCACTTGCCGACCATTGCACGCCGATTTACGTTGGCAGAATTTCACAGGCAGGCAAAAGGCCTGTATGTACCTTTGAATTTGTCACCTGTGGGTCCCACAAACTCAATATTCAATGGCTGCCTGCGATTGTGGCAAGGAGAAGCAGAACGGGGAGATGCCTATGTAAACAAGGCATTTCCCTCTTCTGCCTAGCAATATGACAGAGATCCACTGCTCCCTGTCATCGGGAACAGTGATCCTTGTCATGTTCTAGTGAGCCCATCCCCCTACAGTTAGAACAAACTGCGGGAACAAATTTAACCCCTTGATTGCCACCTAGTGTTTATCCCTTCCCTGCCAGTGTCATTTACACAGTAATCAGTGCATTTTTATAGCACCGTAGCTGTATGCCGGCTCTTTAAGACTCCTGCAGCATGTCCCCAGAGCCGATGCGCGTGTCCAGTGGGCACAATGCCCACTGGGCACCCACGATCGCTCTTGACAGAGCAAGAACCGGGATCTGTGTGTGTAAACACACAAATCCCGATTCTGTCAGGGGAGAGGAGACAGATCGTGTGTTCCTACCAAGTCAGCCACATTCCGCCCACTGTTAGAACACACATAGGGAACACATTTAACCCCTTTATCGCCCCCTAGTGTCAACCCCTTCCCTGCCAGTGACATCTATACAGTAATCAGTGGCTATTTATAGCACTGATCACTGTATAAATGTCAATGGTCCCAAAATAGTGTCAAAAGTGTCCAAGCTGTCCACCATAATGTCACAGTCCTGATAAAAATTGCAGATCACTGCCATTACTAGTAAAAAAATAATAATAATAAAAATGCCACAAATCTAGCCCCTAATTTGTAGACGCTATAACTTTTGAGCAAACCAATCAATATACACTTATTGCGATATTTTTACCAAAAATATGTAGAAGAATACATATTCTGTGGAAGAAATTTTTTTTATATATTCTTTGAGGATATTTATTATAGCAAAATGTAAAAAAATATTGCTTTTTTTTCAAAATTGTCGGTCTTTTTTTGTTTATCGCGCAAAAAATAAAAACTGCAGAGGTGATCAAAAACCACTAAAAGAAAGCTCTATTTGTGGGAGAAAAAGACATCAATTTTCTTTGGGTACAACATCGCATGACCACGCAATTGTCAGCTAAAGCGACGCAGTGCCAAATCGCAAAAAATGCTCTGGTCAGAAAGGGGGTAAATCCTTCTGGGGCTGAAGTGGCTAAAAAAAAAATCATTGCTTTGGCCAAATGGAATTTTTTTTGCACTTTTAAAAGTTCCTTAGCGCAAGCGCCATTAGCCGAGAAAATTATTTTTTTTAATTTTACTTAGAGATTTGGCTCTCATTGATTTTAGTGGAGTTTAGTTTCAGTATTACAACTTTTTTTAAGTTTGCCAAACCATGCCCAGGGCTGTTTAGCTCATCCCTAGTAACCAGGTTCCTATCCAGGTACATTGTTTTTTTTTCAACTCCAACAGATCTTATTATATTTTTTTATTTTTCGGTAAAACAGTTTAAAATGTAAGATTAGGTGTTATGAAGTACAGTATTAAATGCTTTAGCGAAATCCAGATAAACTTAGTCCACTGATCCTCATCATCCAGTTTCTCACACACTTCCTCATAGAATGGTGGGTGAAACTGCAAATAGATGTGCGTAGTTCAAAGTTAATCATTGGAGTTTGTTATAGACCACCCAATGTTAATGAGGAGGTGAAGACTAAGCTCTTTGCACAGATGGAAAGGGCTGCAAGGGTTGGGATGGTGATAATAATGGGGGATTTTAACTACCCAATTTTATGGTCCAGTTTATTGAGGCCCCAACTAGTAATGATGCTCTGTTGGACCTGGTAATCTCCAACCATGCTAAGCTTATTACTAATGTTCATATACATGAACATCTGGGTAGCAGTAACCATAAGACCATTTCAATTGATGTAGGTGTAAGCAAACAGCACATACGGGAAAGATAAAAACACTTAACTTTAAGAGAGCAAATTTTCTAAGGATGAGGGCTGCGCTCCAGGACTTAGACTGGGAGGGAATATTGGCATCAGTAAACACAGAACAGAAATGGGAATTCTTCAAAAAGACTGTTTGTGAACTCACCGCAAAGTATATTCCCATGGTCAATAAGTTTAAAGGGCTAAAAATAAAACCTGTGGCTCACGGCTAAAGTTAAAAAAAACTATAAACAATAAGAAAAGAGCTTTTAAAAAAATATAAAAATGAAGGAAAACTATTGTCGTTTAAATGTTATAAAGAATGTAACAGAATATGTAAAAAGGTAATCAAGGATGCAAAAATTCAAAAGGAATGACAGATTGCAAAAAATAGTAGGACAAACCCCCCAAAAATTCTTCAAATATATTAATAGTAAAAAGGTCAGGTCTGAGCATGTAGGCCCTTTACAAATGAATCTATAGCGGGTGACTGGGGACAAAGAAAAGGCAAATTTATTAAATACTTTCTTCAGCTTTGTGTATACAAAGAAGCATGAGGGGGCTTAAGTCCATAATGGGGATGGTATTGACACAGCCCCAAATGATCCACATGATCCATAAATATTTAGACAGACTAAAGGTTGATAAAGCACCTTCACCAGATGGCATCCACCCATGGATCCTAAAAGAATTGAGCTCTGTCATTTCAAAGCCATTGTTTCTAATTTTTAGGGACTCATTAATGATGGGAATGGTACCACTGGATTGGCATATGGCCAATGCGGTGCCTATATTTAAAAAGGGAACAAAGTCTTTACCAAGTAACTATAGACATGTTAGTTTAACTTTTATAGTTGGGAAGATACTGGAGAGTTTAATAAAAGACCACATAGATAAGTTCTTGCTGGAAAAAAATATTTTAAGCAACAGACAGCATGGGTTCACGAAAGACAGAAGTTGTCAAACAAATCTGATTTTTTTTTATGAAGAGGTAAGTAAAACCTTGGATAGAGGGGTGGCTGTGGACGTGGTATACTTGGATTTTGCAAAAGCGTTTGACACAGTTCCCACACATGGCTAATGTGTAAGGTAAAGTCTACAGGCTTGGAAATATCAGTTTGTAAATGGATAGAAAACTGGCTAAAAGACAGAATTCAGAGAGTAGTGGTTAATGATTCTTACTCTGATAGGTCTAAAGTTATCAGTGGTGTACCCCAAGGTTGGGACCCTTACTTTTTAATACCTTTATAAATGATATAGGGTCTGGGATTAAAAGTATCATATCAGTCTTTGCAGATGACACCAAACTATGCAGTGGAATAACGTCCTTACAGGATGTCTCTAATTTACAAGCCAACCTCAATGCTAAGTATATAGACACCCACCAGGGTAAATAGAAAGAACTTGGTAAGGCTCGATTCACACCTATGCATGTTGCTTTTGAGCGTTTTTGGAGGTTTTTTTTTCATGCTTGCCACGTTTTTGAGCAGCGTTTTTGCCGCGTTTTTGCAGCGATTTGCATTTTGTTTTTGTTTTTTTTGTTTTTTTTTTTTTTACAGTTTTTTTTTTACAGTCTAAAAAAAAAATTAAAAAAAAAAAAAAAAAAAAAACGGCAAAAACGCATCAAAAACGCATCAAAAATGCTGCAAAAACGCTGCAAAAACGGTGCACTTGCGTTTTTGATGCTTGTCCATTGAAATCCATTACATGCAAAACGCTGCTTTTTGCATGAAAAAAAGTCCCCGACCCTTTCCAAAAATGCAGAGAAACAAAAAGGCATTGATGTGAACATGTTCCATAGGAACCCATGTTAAAAAATTCCCGTGCATTTCTGCAAAATGCAAAATGCATCAAAAAACGTGCTAGTGTGAATGGAGCCTAAGGCTGGATTCACACCTATGCATTTTTAGTGCTTTTTGCATTTTGCAGATTTGCACTACAGAATGTGTTCCATAGAAAACAATGTTAAATGGACTGTAGTGCAAATCTGCAAAATGCAAAAAGCACTAAAACTGCATAGGTGTGAATCCAGCCTGAGACTTATACTTATCACATTGAAGAAATATAAATAGGCACAGATGTCTCCATAAGGCATTGTAAGTATAAACAGAAAACAGAAGGAGAGAAAAGTGACACTACCTAAGTGTAGCATTTATTAAAACATATTGGTAAAATGAAAAACAATAATTATGCACTCACATTTAAAAGACATTAAAAGTGTATCAATAAGTCTCCAACAGGTGGTAACCTTCCAGGTGGTCGATGGTGAGCAAGCCTCTCTGTGTGGATGTGATGTAAGGTGCTTAGAACCAGGAATTTGACCAGGGACGCACCAGGAAGAGACAGAAAGAGCAGCAGACTGAGTGTGTATATCACATGGATATGAACCACTGTGGAGAGCAGGAAAGTGTGGCAGGCCCACAAAATGGCCGTGATGATGTCATGTGTGATAATGACGGGTGTGGTTGGGAGCCTCCCCAGACCCTGCTTGGAAGAGAGACTGCTGACACAGCCATAATGTGAAGTTTTTTAATGTACTTTTTTAAGGACTAAAAGATTTCCTTCATTCATTTATCACTCCTTGCCTTGTTTTTTTTTGTTTTATTTTGTTTTGTCAGTTGCACCAGTGCCCCCTGTCTTTGCGCCTGGGTACGTTTGGGGTGTTAATGCCCTTTACAAATCTCTTTCTAGTTATTAACACATTGTAAGTAAATATCATTGAAAAAAAGAACTTGTGCTACAGCATACAACATAACCTGCAATCTAATAAGACAGAAATTTCACAGTAAGATCCTTTTCACACTGGGGCCATTTTCAGGTGCTTTAGAGCTGGAAATAGCCTCTGCTAAGCGCCTGAAAACCACCTCTCACTCATTCCGGTGTGACTTTTTACATTAGAGCAGTGCGCTTGCGGGGCGTTCCGAAAAGTCATACAAGCAGCATCTTTGGGGCGGTTTGGGAGCGCTGTATTTAGCCATTGTTGTTAAAAGCATCCCACTAGCAGCCAAAAAGCAATGCTTAAACAACGCTTAAGCCCCAGTCCCCAGTGTGAAAGGGATCTTAAGCCTGGTGCCTGGG
The DNA here is from genome assembly GCF_042186555.1 of Aquarana catesbeiana. Taxonomy (NCBI): domain Eukaryota; kingdom Metazoa; phylum Chordata; class Amphibia; order Anura; family Ranidae; genus Aquarana; species Aquarana catesbeiana. The sequence continues at coordinate 737,512,074 of NC_133325.1, read as the reverse complement.
CATAATTAAAGAAATGAAATGTTCACTATGGGGTTGATTTACTAAAGGCAAATCCACTTTGCACTACAAGTGCAGTTGCTGTAGATCTGAGGGGGACATGCAAGAAAAATAAAAAACAGCATGTTTGCTTGTACATGATTGGATAATAAAATCAGCAGAGCTTCCACTCATTTAAGATCTTCCCCTCAGATCTACAGCGACTGCACTTCCAAGTGCACTTGGATTGCACTTGTAGTGAAAAGTGGATTTGCCTTTAGAAAATCAACCCCAATGTGTAATTAGCCCAGGTGAGTGTCTCTTCTATTATTATTTGTTATTATATGTTATTTTGTATGTGTTACCCAGTAAAATACAATGACCAATGCAGTTGTTTAATCCATTAACATTTCCACTTGCTTTCTGTATTCTTTGTTCCCATTGATTCAAACAGTAAGGATTATAGCTTACTGAAGTTAGCATTTTTGAACTCCAATCTGAAATTTTGTCATACTAGCATGCCGCTATTTCCTGTAACTTATGGCAAATGTGATTACCATGATAACTATCCAAGCTATCTTTAACTTGCATATCTGTAATGAGCTCTGTGTTGTTTGAAATAAATTAATCCTATAAAGTATTTTTCCTCGTTGGGGCTTCCACCATCTGTTCCATGAAATTGTCCTTGAATAAGTTTAAGAAATAACAAGCCTCTGTTGAGTGTGCAGTTCCATTTGCCCAATAAATATCAGGGTAAATAAATGTGTCCATAATAATAACATAATATATAATAATTCCTGTTTCCCAGCCACTTTCTGTAAAAGGAGCTCAAATTATTCCTTGTTCCTTGTGTTAAGTAGGTTATAACATACTATCACAAGTAATTTACTATTTGATGAGCTCTTATAGGACTTCATCCATAATGACTCTGTACCATCACAGTTCATGTTAGGAATATAATCTTTTAAGTTCATTTTCAGATCATTCTTTACATATACTGTACAATATGCATACCCCTTCACCTCTTCTGCCAGTTGTGTCCCTCTGAAGCAGGGTGTGCCCTTCAATATTAGCAGCCTAGTTATATGAGCTGATTTATGAGCCCAAGTTTCTGATATTCCTATGCAAAGTGCTCCTCAATTAACAACAGTTAACAAAAGTTAACAAATTCATTAATTTTGTTTGTCAGGCTTGTTGCATTTGCAAAAATACCTTTTAATTTTGTAGTAGCATTTAAAATTCTCTTATTACTCATTTTTGATCTATAATTTGAATCTACAGCTCTTTTCATTGCAGTTTAAGTCTATTCCTACAGTAGAGCTCAGTTTTCTAGGAACCAAAAACTCTCCTTCTTACACCAGTTTCTCAGCCACTTATTCAACTCCATAAATTTCCACTGCCTCTCTGATGTGGCTTGGAGGAGGTCTTTTTCTTTAGCTTGGTACTGTCAGGGAAATAATATCTAAGAAGTGCAATGCTAAAACAACACTGTGAAGTGTGGTGAAATAAAGATAAGACGTGGTCTAAACACAAATCCAAAATAACCACAACATATAAAGTCCAATCACTAAGTGACAAAGTGAAGATAAAAAAAGGAACTGGCATCCCCCAGTTGAAGACCATTAGGTCAAAACGCGTTGGTCCTTCTGTCCCCACATCCTTTTTTTATCACAGTTCCAATGCAATAATTACATCACTGGTTCCTGATATTTGAGATTCAAAGAACATCAACTTCAAGGATTCCTTGAAGCTTTGGATATCCGGCTTGCCACATTGGGATCCATCTTTGAGGATTTATCCAACGCCTGCATCCCAAGCAACTTCTTCACAGAGCGTGTCCCTCAGATCACCATCTGGCCTTGGCTGATATAAGCCCTATTGACCCAATGTTGTATGACAGGTGGGTCCATCTTGTCTGATAAGGAATATTTATCTATAATTTCTGACTTAATTTCTGAATTAATTTCTAATTACCCTGTATTGAATGTGCTTTACAGCTACCCCTGTAATTACATCTCTTTATTCTTCCACCAAGGAATTGATTGTTTTCATTTGGACACTTACCTTATGAAATTTATTTCACACTTTGTCACTTTGTCACTTAGTGATTGGACTTTATATGTTGTGGTTATTTTGCATTTGTGTTTATAACACGTCTTATCTTTATATATTTTCTTTATTTATCTCACAGTATTTTTTAGCGCTGCACTTCTTAGATATTATTTACCTGGACTTTGTTTGTTTAGTGTTAGTGGTTTGATAAGGGTGGTATAGCGCAGCAATTTCTCCTTTTTCCACTGTCAGGGAAATGTCTGAATGATTAATTTAGTCATCAATTGTTTAATCGATCAATACACAACAGTGCCTCCAATGCAACAACAATATATAAAAATGAATTAGCTGACCTAATTACCATATTTATTGGCGTATAACACGCTCTTTTTTCCCCTTAAAATCAGGGGAAAATCGTGGGTGCGTGTTATACACCGATTCCTGCTGTCTCTGAGGGAAGAGGAGTGAGTGCCGCTGAATTACATAGAGCCGCGATCTCCTGTGTACCCGGTGCTCCATCACTCACAGCCACGCCTTCTGGCCCCAAATTGGGCCACTGTTCTGTCTATCATATGAGCAGGGCCAGGAGGCATGGCTGTGAGTAACGGAGCACTGGGTACACAGGAGATTGTGGCTCTGTGTAGTTAAGCTGCGCTCACTCCTTCTCTTCCCTCGGAGACAGCAGGGATAATCCAACACTGGTGAGGCTGCAGTGATGAGAAAGGTGAGGCTGCAGATGGGCACTGAACAGCCTGCACTGTTGGTCAATTTATAGGCTGCAGATGGGCACTGAACAAGCTGCTTTGTTGGTCAATTTAATGGCTGCAGATGGGCACTGAGCAGGGTACATTGGTGGGCAATTTAGAGGCTGCAGATGGACACTGAGCAGGGTGCATTGATGAGCTGTAACTCTAATTTTGCTTCAGAGTTCTTTATTGAAAATTGTAAAATTGTTCATTTTTTCCTTAAACTTTCCTCCTAAAATTGGGGTGCGTGTTATACGCCTTTGCGTGTTATATACTAATAAATATGGTAATTATTCCCGAGTTATTTTGCCATGCAGAAATTCTTTAAATAACATGATAAGATCGGTGTAAATATGGACTGCAAAATATCAAAAATAAATTAATATTTATTTACAATAATTCACTTTATAACCACCACTAACAGTTGGATTAATAGGTTGACACAGACACTAAATTATCTTTGCAATGAATTGCGTAAGATATTACGCTAAAGCCTTGGTATATACTGTATGCTGGATTAAACTAAATATTTAATTTCCCCTCATAGACAGCATAACCATTGATAACTACCTAGCAGACAATAATCTGCATTTTGCAAAATCTGACTGTTATTCTCCTTCAGAAAGAATAAGCATCGAAATATGTAAAACAGTGCGCCAATACCTCAAAAAGAGAAAAATAAGAATGCATTTTTTTTTTAAATTGTCTAACTCTAATGGTTATGTTATAGTGGGAGAAATACTAAGTTACACCACAGATTATTACAATTAGCCTAAACAAAAATCACATTATATTTACCCTAAGATGCAATAGAGTGGAATGATGTGGATGGATTGCCTTAAGATGCGCTACCAACAAGTCCCTTAAAATTGTGACTGACAAATAGGGAGAGTTGTCTTTCCCAAAATGGCATCTAGCTGTGTTGGAGCTGTAGGGTTGATTTACTAAAACTGGAGAGTGCAATATATGGTGCAGCTCTGCATTTGTCAAAGCTTAATTGAACAAGCTGAACTTGGAATCTGATTGGCTACCAAGCACAGCTGCATCAGATTTTGTGCTCACCGATGTTAGTAAATCAACCCCTGTGTGTCTTGACTTTAGTGAAATGTGAGATGACGAGTCTCTTTCTCGCTGACGAGGTGTGATCTGATGTATCCTTCAGATGATGAGATGTGATCCCCATTTCTACCTGACTTGTTATTTTATATAGTTGCATTCATCTATAGAAACCTTTCAAACAGTTCATTTTCATGAGTGTTTATCTTTCCCAGAGCTGAGACAATGGCAAGTGGCTAAATAGACAAAGGCTAAATAGGTTTGATTGTCCTGGGACACTAGAAAGTCATATGCAGTACATACTGCATACAGTATATATATATATATAATTTTTTTTTTTATCCATGTTTGCATGTACCCAAGGCTTGTCAAACAGATACAACTTATAGAGTACAGTACAGTCTAGTACAGTGTGTGGGGAACTATTGATTAGACAAGACAATCATCACAAATCTGGTAAAATAGTTCAAACCTTATTGGGAGTGTAGCACCCTCTGGTGTGCAACTAATGTGTAAATTGATTTGATGCCTCATGATTACTGTGCAAGTCTGTAATTGGATCTAGTCATTGCAGGCCAGGCTAGATGGCTCTACAGGGCAGGTATCTGGTACTTCCCCCTGGATCTAGAAGCTTTGAGAAGCTTCTGGAAGTTAGTGGGCAAAGACCAGGAGGTCCTGATATGCATACTTGAGGTAATCTGGCCAATCCCCAGGCAGAGGGCCTGGCAGGGTGGCTGGGTCAGCCCTTAAATATGGTGGAGCCTGGGCAATAGGGGAGTTGAGTTGAAGATGGAGTGCTGAGGCTGCAGTCATGTGGCCTGGAAGGGGACCCCGCCTCCAGGCTGAAGCTGAGGAAGAGGGTTCTGCCTCCAGGCTGAATCTGAGGAAAGGAAGAAGAAGGAAGCCTAAGAGAGGAATCTCCATTACCTTTGGACATCCAGGCTGGCATGGAAGGATCTGATCAGTTGGAGACCTGAACAGGAGTCATGCTCAGTGTAGCGGGGGGCATGGGACAGTGTGAGTACCTCAGCACACCCTGGGGCATACAAGGGGAAAGACTTCAGATGTAGCATACATTCCAAGGACAGCGTTGTGCTAAATCCTGATCCCTTGTCTTGGGGAGTTCTTCAGAGCAGCCAGGTAGGCTGATAGTCGAGCAGCAAGGTGGGCTGGTAGTCAAGCAGCCGGGTGGGCTGGTAGGATCTGCAAGCATCAGAACTGGGCAAAGTTCTACAGAGAAAACAAGATACCTCTGCATACAGTTTGCAGCTTTGTGCTAATTCTTTAAAGGGGACTGAGAGCCCCTTATGACTGATTCATAGAGACTGTGTTTATTCCAGAGGAAGTACAGTCCAGGATCTTCATTTTTGTACACAGAGAAGGAAGTTTGTCCTCATCTGTTGTTTATTCAAGTCAAGTTGGGCATCCCATAATCCCTATTCCCTATCCACATTGTTTTCCCCAATAAAACAAAAAAAACAAGCCCATGGACTGATTTCTTGTGTCTGGATGCAAGTTGGAAATGCGTGTTGCCTGGCTGTGCAGGAATAGGGGGAACGAGTAACCAGTGGCTCCTGTGGGGGTAGCGCTACAGGAAACTATCATATATGAACTGGTATATACTGTACAGTAGCTGTACATATTGGATGACAAAAAGAGTTTCATGAGTTCTTGTAATTTCAAAGTTCACAATCAGATTCCTTTGTAATTTCTTTCTTCTATATACATTTTATTTTCTTTGAAAAACCTTTAGTATAACAACTACATGGTCAAAGTAACAAATCACACAAAAAAACACACAACATTTAAAAATCAAAAGGTTGATGTTCTCTTGGTGCTGTTGACGCTTCTAAAGAACAAAAGTATTTTTTAAATGTTCTGATGAGCAGATAACTAAACAGATTGTATTTAGCAGAAAATTAGTTAGTTCAGCTTAGGTGTCCATCTTACGAACATTGCTAACAAACGTTGTTTTGTGTAATACATAATGCCAATTCATCATTCCTATCAGTGGGATATCTCAATTTGCATTATTATATGTGCACTTTGAGGCCTATGGAAAGTGAGATGGGTCGTTATTTAAAAATAAAAACCATATAGTTTGTTCTTCAGAAAGAAAAATAACAAAAAAAAAAAAACATTTTTCTCACTTTGATTGCTGTGTGCCAGCTTTAAAGGCCAAGTTTACCTTTTTAAGCAAGTTACACAATACACCCGTATTTAGGTTGTAACATTAAACATGCTCAGCACCTCACAATCCCCCCCCCCACTCCATGAACATGGGAGTCTGTTCCTCTCCCCCACAGCGACATGCCAGTGTGGGGCTTTGCCTGCACTGCCATGTCATCCAGTCACAGCAATCTGTGAATGAATAAACTACACGTCCCATCTTCTACTGTGGCAGTGGTCTTAATGGACAGCAAAGGCACTAATGAGCACCCTTGTAGTTCATTTGCAAGCCCTGCCACTTTCAAACAGAAAGCTACTACAGAGGTATGGGCAAAAAGCTGTAGAACTTGTCTGAAGGAGCCTGACATTGATAATCCACCAATCATGAGTGCAATGCTCTGCAGTCAACTTGGGATAAAAATAATAAATGCATATTTCGTCTGCAAAAATATGTGCATTTATTTTTAGTATATTTTAGTATATTTCTGCAAACTTGAACTAATGCCACGTACACACGATCGGATTTTGCGACAACAAAACCATGGATTTTTTTACGAAGGATGTTGGCTCAAACTTGTCTTGCATACACACGATCACACAAATGTTAGGCAAAAATTCAGAACGTGAGAACGCGGTGACGTATAACACGTATGACGAGCCGAGAAAAAGGAAATTCAATAGTCAGTGCGGCTCCTTCTGCTTGATTCAGAGCATGTGTGAACTTTTGTGCGACGGACTTGTATACACACGATCAGACTTTCCGACAACAAGTTTTGTTGTCGGAAAATTTGAGAACCTGCTCTCAAACATTTGTGTGCGTAAATTCCTACAGCAAATGTTTCTGTTTCCTGCCAACAAGCTCACATTGAACATTTCCCGTCAGAAAGTCCAATCGTGTGTACACGGCATTAGCCTTTAACATTATAATGATTGTGCTAAATGGACAGAAGTAGTAAAAAAAATGCTTTAACATCTGTAGATGTTGCGCATTTTTCAGTTTTTCAGCACTGTCACACTTTGAATGACTATTACTCAGTCATGTAACACTGTACCCAAATGAATTATATCAGTTTTGACACAGAGCTTTCTTTTGATGGTACCTAATCACCTCAGTTGTTTACTTTTATAAAGGAAAAAAAAGTTTCTGTTATACAAATTTGCAAATCAGTATTTTTTATTCTACATTTCATTGATGAAAGAAAAACAAATCAGTGTATATTATTTAGTCTGTGTGAAAGTTATGGAGTCTACAAATGATTGTATATATATTTAAAAACTGATCAATAATGATTTACTGACTGCCTGTCTCATTTCTTGAGGCCCTAAGATGGCTGAACAGTACAAATATCTCAAAAATTACCACTTACAGGGATACCACATGTGTGAGACTTTCACAGCCTAGATGCATAGAGGGGCCCAAAATCCAAGGAACACTTTTGGACTTTCAAGGAGCATACATTACACATCTAATTTCCGTACTACCTATTATATTTCCTGAGTCTCTCAAGTGCCAGGACTAGGGATGAGCCGAACACCCCCTGGTTCGCAGCAGAACCTGCGAACGGACCGAAAATTTGCACGAATTTTAGAACCCTATTGATGTCTATGGGACTCGAGCGTTCGAAATCAAAAGTGCTAATTTTAAAGGCTAATTTGCATGGTATTGTCCTAAAAATGGTTTGGGGACCCGGGTCCTGCCCCAGGGGACATATATCAATGCAAAAAAGAGTTTTAAAATTGGCCGTTTTTTTCGGGAGCAGTGATTTTAATGATGCTTAAAGTGAAAAAAAAAGTGAACTATCCCTTTAAATATCGTACCTGGGGTGTGTCTATAGTATGCCTGTAAAGTGGCGCATGTTTCCCATGCTTAGATTAGTCCCTGCACAAAATTACATTTTTAAAGGAATAAAAGTCATTTAAAACTGCTTGCGGCTTTAATGTAATGTCGGGTCCTGGCAATATGAATGAAAATCAGTGAGACAAATGGCATGAGTACCCCCCAGTCCATTACCAGGCCCTTTGGGTCTTGTATGGATATTAAGGGGAACCCCATACCCCAAATTAAAAAAAGATAAGGCGTGGGGCCACCAGGCCCTATATACTCTGAACAGCAGTATACAGGTGGTGCAAACAAGACAGGGACTGTAGGATTGTTGTTAAGTAGAATCTGTTTTTAATTTTGAACTGGTACATTTTTAACATGTTTAGCTCCAGCCAAAAAATCTATTTTAAGCTTTTTGGAAAACATAGGGAAGGGTTATCACCCCTGTGACATTTGTTTTGCTGTCTGTGCTCCTCTTCAGAAGATTTCACCTCACTTTCTGTCCCAATGACAAATGTTGCTTGAAAATTTGGGGGTTTTAGTGAAACAAGGATTGGTGATAAAGCATCAGTGGAAAGGAGAAATGTTTTCCCATATTAACTTATACAGGAGAGAATTTCCCTTCCTAGGAGTAGATTTCATCTCACTTCCTGTCGTCTCCTTCCATTTGCAAGTAGGAGTCTTTGGAAGTTGGATGTTTGAAAGTAGGGTCCTGCCCTATATACTCTGCAGAAATTTGGGCCTTAGGTGTTGGTGTTGCCACAACACTGTAAGCCCTCAGGACCCTGTTGTGAAATATTAGATCAAGAATTGTAATTACATGCCCCTGTTGGACAGGGCAGAAAAATTGGGCCTTTGGTGATGCTGGTGGTGCTGGTGCCACAACTCTGTAAGTCCTCACAGTTACTCTTGGAGGGTGCTGGTACGGGCCCTGCTGTGAAATATTAGATCAAGAATTGTAATTACATGCACCTGTTGAACAGGGTAAAAAAATTGGGCCTTTGGTGGTGGTGGTGCTGGTGCCACAACACTGTATGTCCTCACAGTTACTCTTGGTGGGCACTGGAACGGGTCCTGCTGTGAAATATTAGATCAAGAATTGTAATTACATGTCCCTCTTGAACAGGGGCAGAAAAATTGGGCCTTAGGCACTGGTGCTGGTGCCACAACACTGCAACCCCTCACAGATACTCTAGCTGGAGCGGAGGAACGAGCCCTGCTGCAAAGTATTGCATCAAAAATTGTAATTACATGCCCTTGTTAAACGGGCTGAAAAATTGGGCCTTAGGCACTGGTGCTGGTGCCACAACACTGCAACCCCTCACAGATACTTTAGTTGGAGTGCAGGAACGAGCCCTGCTGCAAAGTATTACATCAAAAATTGTAATTACACACCCCTGTTAAACAGGGGCTGAAAAATTGGGCCTTAGGCACTGGTGCTGGTGCCACAACACTGCAACCCCTCACAGATACTCTAGTTGGAGCACAGGAACGAGCCCTGCTGCAAAGTATTGCATCAAAAATTGTAATTACGCGCCCCTGTTAAACAGGGGCGGAAAAATTGGGCCTTAGGCACTGGTGCCACAACACTGCAACCCCTCACAGATACTCTATTTGGAGTGCAGGAACGAGCCCTGCTGCAAAGTATTGCATCAAAAATTGTAATTACATGCCCCTGTTAAACAGGGGCTGAAAAATTGGGCCTTAGCCACTGATGGCAGAACCAAAAATGTTCTTACAAGCTATCAGCATGATCATTGAGGAGGAAGCGGATAATCACTCAGCATAACAGGATAGTCAGCATCAGCATAGGCAGTCTTGAAGGGATCTGACATTTCAAAAAAAAAAAATATTCGGTTACATCAGCATCAGGTGCTTGGTAGCTAGTGGTGATCCAAGACTGATTCATTTTTATGAAGGTCAGTCAATCGACCGAGTCAGTGGAAAGACGCACCCTGTGATCGGTTACAAAGCTTCCAGCAGCATTGAATGTGCGTTCCGAAAGAATGCTGGATGCAGGACAGGCCAGTAGCTCAATTGCATACTATGCAAGCTCTGGCCAGTGATCCATCCTCAAGACCCAGTAACCCAGAGGATTTTCGGTGGGAAAGGTGTCCAAATCAGATCTTGCCCCTAGGTATTCCTGCACCATGTAAAACAGACGCTGGCGATGGTTGCTGGAAACGATCATACCTTGAGGCTGCGGACTAAAAAATTGTCTGAACGCATTAGTCAGATGGCCACCTTCTCCACCGCTCCTTCTTTGACTGACTGAAG